>NC_084569.2:13634958-13939958 GCF_033978685.3 Nerophis lumbriciformis
AACGCATTTATCAGCCGATATTATCGGACATCCTAATTATATATCAATATATATCAATACATTCTGCAAGGGATACAGTCCGTAAGCACACATGATTGTGCGTACTGCTGGTCCACTAATAGTACTAACCTTTAACAGTTAATTTTACTCATTTTCATGAATTACTAGTTTCTATGTAACTGTTTTTATATTGTTTTACTTTCATTTTTATTCAAGAAAATGTTTTGAATTTATTTATCTTATTTTATAAATTTTTTTAAAAAAGGACCTTATCTTCACCATACCTGGTTGTCCAAATTAGGCATAATAATGTGTTAATTCCACGACTGTATATATCTGTTGATATCGGTATCGGTAATTAAAGAGTTGGACAATATCGGACTATCGGATATCGGCAAAAAGCCATTATCGGACATCCCTATATATAATGTAGGAACCAGAATATTAAAAACAGAAAGAAACAACCCTTTTGTGTGAATGAGTGTAAATGGGGGAGGGAGGTTTTTTAGGTTGGTGCACTAATTGTAAGTGTATCTTGTGTTTTTTATGTTGATTTAATAAAAACAAACAAAACAAAACAAAAAACGATACCGATAATTAAAAAAACGATACCGATAATTTCCGATATTACATTTTAACGCATTTATCGATAATATCGGCCTGCCGATATTATCAGACATCCTAATTATATATCAATATATATCAATACAGTCTGCAAGGGATACAGTCCGTAAGCACACATGATTTTGCGTGCTGCTGGTCCACTAATAGTACTAACCTTTAACAGTTAATTTTACTCATTTTCATTAATTACTAGTTTCTATGTAACTGTTTTTATATTGTTTTACTTTCTTTTTTATTCAAGAAAATGTTTTCAATTTATTTATCTTATTTTATATTGTTAATTTTTTTTAAAGTACCTTATCTTCACCATACCTGGTTGTCCAAATTAGGCATAATAATGTGTTAATTCCACGACTGTATATATCGGTTGATATCGGTATCGGTAATTAAAGAGTTGGACAATATCGGACTATCGGATATCGGCAAAAAGCCATTATCGGACATCCCTAATAAAAATCAAAGAGTGTAGATAAAATACTTTCACCACAATATTAAACATATTGATCAATGACTACGGTCACTGTACCTCTCAAATATTGTCAATTCAAACTCTATTACTGTTAGGGTGGTATTTATCCTCCGTTAATTGTGCACAATGAAAATATTGATGAGTGTAAAAATCTTAATTAATAAATGCAGTCAAAAAACACCAGTGAAGCACAAACAAAAACATGTTTTTACGCCTCACTTGTGACAACATGCAACCTTAAAAACCTCAAATCCTCCATTTGTCAGACATCTTTACTTCCACCACGCAAGGAGATTATGTCCTTTTGTACTCGTATTTTTCTTTGGTCATCTGTCTGATAACAGGATTGGGAAAGAGCATATTTTCATAGAATTTAGAGCATGAAGGTATGCATAAATGTTTGTATGAAGATTGCCCATTTGGGTCTATTGTGCCAGGCATTTGAATAGGTTGCCCTGTGTGTTGTTTGGCAACATTTTCCCACAGACTCTCCCACTCAGCAGTCTTCTCACAGCCGCCCTCTCCCTTTGGGATCATGTCACGTGGAGGGGACATTGGTGAGGGGGAGGGGAGGGGGGGACTGAAGAATGGGAACGAGAAGGAGCGTAAGACACTCTCAAAAATAAAACTGACCTGTCACGTTTGAAAAGGACAGCCTTGAATGCTGCGGGGCCCACGCTGCCGTTGCCATGGCTCTCGCCTAGGAGATGGGATCCTTACTCCCAAAAATGGTCCTGCTCCTTCACGCTGGTCCTCCCCGTGCAGATTTTATAAAAGAGATGGGCCTGCTCCTTCTCTTGCCTCCTGTTGATACACAAATAATATCATGAGCAATTATATACCAGGCCACACCTAACATACAGCATGAGTATATACAGCTAAAATCTAGACGCAATAGAATGAAAAACGTATATATACTGTACATACGTACGCATATATACATATGTATACATGTATGTATATATATATATACTGTATATACATACATACACATATATATGTACGTGTATATATATATATATATATATATATATGTATTTGGCCACCTGCCTTGACTCACATATGAACTTGAAGTTCCTAACCCATAGGGTTCAATATGATGTCGGTCCACCTTTTGCAGCTATTACAGCTTCAAATCTTCTGGGAAGGCTGTCCACAAGGTTGCGGAGTGTGTTTATAGGAATTTCCCACCATTCTTCCAAAAGCGCATTGGTGAGGTCACACACTGATGTTGGTCGAGAAGGCCTGGCTCTCAGTCTCCGTTCTAATTCATCCCAAAGGTGTTCTATCGGGTTCAGGTCAGGACTCTGTGCAGGCCAGTCAAGTTCATCCACACCAGACTCTGTCATCCATGTTTTTATGGACGTTGCTTTGTGCACTGGTGCACGGTCATGTTGGAAGAGGAAGGGGCCCGCTCCAAACTGTTCCCACAAGGTTGGGAGCATGGAATTGTCCAAAATGTTTTGGTATCCTGGAGCATTCAAAGTTCATTTCACTGGAATTAAGGGGCCAAACCCAACTCCTGCAAAACAACCCCGCACCATAATTCCTCCTCCACCAAATTTCACACTCGGCACAATGCAGTCTGAAATGTAGCGTTCTCCTGGCAACCTCCAAACCCAGACTGGTCCATCAGATTGCCAGATGGAAAAGCGTGATTCATCACTCCAGAGAGTGCATCTCCACTGCTCTAGAGTCCAGTGGCGACGTGCTTTACACCACTGTATCCGACGCTTTGCATTGGACTTGGTGATGTATGGCTTAGATGCAGCTGCTCGGCCATGGAAACCCATTCCATGAAGCTCTCTGCGTACTGTACGTGGGCTAATTGGAAGGTCACATGAAGTTTGGAGCTCTGTAGCAACTGACAGAAAGTCTTTGCACTATCCGCTTCAGCATCCGCTGACCCCTCTCTGTCAGTTTACGTGGCCTACCACTTGGTGGCTGAGTTGCTGTTGTTCCCAAACTCTTCCATTTTCTTATAATAAAGCCGACAGTTGACTTTGGAATATTTAGGAGCGAGGAAAATTTCCCGACTGGATTTGTTGCACAGGTGGCATCCTATGACAGTTCCACGCTGGAAATCACTGAGAGCGGCCCATTCTTTCACAAATGTTTGTAGAAACAGTCTCCATGCCTAAGTGCTTGATTTTATACACCTGTGGCCGGGTCAAGTGATTAGGACACATGATTCTCATCATTTGGATGGGTGGCCAAATACTTCTGGCAATATAGTGTATATATGTATGTAGTGGTTTTTCGCCTAGCACAGGCATTTGACTTGCCTCTATTCAATAGCGTTACATTATTTTCACTCTGGTTACTCTGAGACACTCACTAAAGTGATTTGGATCACGTGAGTCAGTATCATCTGATTCTGAATCGTTTCAAATAAAGTCACCCGATTCTGCTGTGAGTCTACTAACTGAAGTCAGCGAATCAGTTTAAATTATTCTCCTGAGTCTGAGGTGTTTCTAGTGACTCTGCTGAATCAAGTCAGTGAATCAAATCCAGCAGAATCAAAGGACTCTGTTTCTGGGGAATTGATTGAATCAAGTCAGTGAATCAAATCCAACAGAATCAAAGGACTCTGTTTCTTAAGAATTGATTGAATCAAGTCAGTGAATCAAATCCAGCAGAATCAAATGACTCTGTTTCTTGGGAATTGATTGAATCAAGTCAGTGAATCAAATCCAGCAGAATCAAAGGACTCTGTTTCTTGGGAATTGATTGAATCAAGTCAATTAATCAAATCCAGCAGAATCAAAGGACTCTGTTTCTTGGGAATTGATTGAATCAAGTCAGTGAATCAAATCCAGCAGAATCAAAGGACTCTGTTTCTTGGGAATTGATTGAATCAAGTTAATTAATCAAATCCAGCAGAATCAAATTACTCTGTTTCTTGGAAATTGATTGAATCAAGTCAGTGATCCAAATCCAGCAGAATCAAAGGACTCTGTTTCTTGAGAATTGATTGAATCAAGTCAGAGAATCAAATCCAGCAGAATCAAATGACTTTGTTTCTTGGGAATTGATTGAATCAAGTCAGTGAATCAAATCCAGCAGAATCAAAGGACTTTGTTTCTTGGGAATTGATTGAATCAAGTCAGTGAATCAAATCCAGCAGAATCAAAGGACTCTGTTTCTTGGGAATTGATTGAATCAAGTCAATTAATCAAATCCAGCAGAATCAAAGGACTCTGTTTCTTGGGAATTGATTGAATCAGGTCAGTGAATAAAATCCAGCAGAATCAAATTACTCTGTTTCTTGGAAATTGATTGAATCAAGTCAGTGAATCAAATCCAGCAGAATCAAAGGACTTTGTTTCTTGGGAATTGATTGAATCAAGTCAGTGAATCAAATCCAGCAGAATCAAAGGACTCTGTTTCTTGGGAATTGATTGAATCAAGTCAGTGAATCAAATCCAGCAGTATCAAAAGACTCTGTTTCTTGGGAATTGATTGAATCAAGTCAAATAATCAAATCCAGCAGAATCAAAGGACTCTGTTTCTTGGGAATTGATTGAATCAAGTCAGAGAATCAAATCCAGCAGAATCATATGACTTTGTTTCTTGGGAATTGATTGAATCAAGTCAGTGAATCAAATCCAGCAGAATCAAAGGACTCTGTTTCTTGGGAATTGATTGAATCAAGTCAGTGAATCAAATCCAGCAGAATCAAAGGACTCTGTTTCTTGGGAATTGATTGAATCAAGTCAATTAATCAAATCCAGCAGAATCAAAGGACTCTGTTTCTTGGGAATTGATTGAATCAAGTCAGTGAATCAAATCCAGCAGAATCAAATGACTCTGTTTCTTGGGAATTGATTGAATCAAGTCAGTGAACCAACTAGGCAGAATCAAACGAATCTGCAGTGTTTCTTGTGAGTTAGCAAAGTCAAGTCAGTGAATCAATTCAAATGAATCACCTGAGTCTAAGGTGTTTCTGTTGACTGCAAAATTCAGTCAGCAAATCAAATTCTGCACAATCAAGCAAGTCTTAAGTGTTTTTTGTTAGTTGGCTGAATCGAATCAGTGAATCAATCTGGAAGAATAATCTTAGGTGTTTCGCGTGAGTACCCTAACTCGAGTCAGTGAATCAATTCAAACAAATCATCTAAGTCTGAGGTGTTTTTGGTGACTTCAGAGTTAAGTCAGCGAATCAAAATTCGGCAAAATTGAACAAGTCTTTCGTGTTTCTTGGGAGTTGGCTGAGTCAAGTCGGCGATTCACTTGAAATGAATAATCTGAGTCAACGACGTTTTCCATTAGTAACCTAACTCGAGTCAGTAAGTCATTTCATATAAATCAGCTCAGTCCCAGGTGTTTCTAGTCTAACTCGAGTCAGTAAGTCATTTCAAATAAATCAACTCAGTCCCAGGTGTTTCTGGTGACTCTGCTGAGTCGAGTCAGCGAATCATTTCAGCAGAATCATCTGATTCCACGGCGTTTCTGCGAGTCTGCTAACTAACCAGCCAGGGGACCCATCAGCTAAAGTAATGTAGAATGACCTATGAAGTTGATTGACTACTTCCCTAAAAATATGGACTGTTGACATCATGAAATGAAATTAAATGAATGAAATGAGTTTATTTCGGTCATATAATCAACCATATTGTGTTATCAATTTAACAGCAGATATTATACAGTCGTGGTCAAAAGTTTGCATACACTTGTAAAGAACATAATGTCATGGCTGTCTTGAGTTTCCAATCATTTCTACAACTCTTATTTTTTTTGTGATAGAGTGATTGGAGCACATACTTGTTGGTCACAAAAAACATTCATGAAGTTTGGTTCTTTTATGAATTTATTATGGGTCTACTGAAAACGTGAGCAAATCTGCTGGGTCAAAAGTATACATACAGCAATGTTAATATTTGCTTACATGTCCCTTGGCAAGTTTCACTGCAATAAGGCGCTTTTGGTAGCCATCCACAAGCTTCTGCTTGAATTTGTGACCACTCCTCTTGACAACATTGGTGCAGTTCAGCCAAATTTGTTGTTTTTCTGACATGGACTTGTTTCTTCAGCATTGTCCAAACGGACTTTGGGAAAGCCATTCTAAAACCTTAATTCTAGCCTGATTTAGCCATTCCTTTAACACTTTCGGCGTGTGTTTGGGGTCATTGTCCTGTTGGAACACCCAACTGCGCCCAAGACCCAACCTCCGGGCTGATGATTTTAGGTTGTCCTGAAGAATTTGGAGGTAATCTTCCTTTTTCATTGTCCCATTTACTCTCTGTAAAGCACCAGTTCCATTGGCAGCAAAACAGGCCCAGAGCATAATACTACCCCCATGCTTGACGGTAGGGTTGGTGTTCCTGGGATTAAAGGCCTCACCTTTCTTCCTCCAAACATATTGCTGGGTATTGTGGCCAAACAGCTCAATTTTTGTTTCATCTGACATCACATGGACAAAAGATAAGACCTTCTGGAGGAAAGTTCTGTGGTCAGATGAAAAAAAATTGAGCTGTTTGGCCACAATACCCAGCAATATATTTGGAGGAGAAAAGACCCAGCAGATTTGGTCACATTTTCAGTAGACCCATAATAAATTCACAAAAGAACCAAACTTCATGAATGTTTTTTGTGACCAACAAGTATGTGCTCCAATCACTCTATCACAAAAAAATAAGAGTTGTAGAAATGATTGGAAACTCAAGACAGCCATGACATTATGTTCTTTACAAGTGTATGTAAACTTTTGAACACGACTCTATCAATTTCCACTTGATTTAATTTTATTTTTTCTTCACAATTTGTCCTTGCACCAGTAAACACCATAAATTTAGTTGTCTTATCATTTAATGATAACATATCAATATCAAACTAGAGATGTCCGATAATGGCTTTTTTGCCGATATTCCGATATTGTCCAACTCTTAATTACCGATTACGATATCAACTAATTTTGTTGTGATGCCCCGCTGGATGCATTAAACAATGTAACAAGGTTTTCCAAAATAAATCAACTCAAGTTATGGAAAAAAAAATGCCAACATGGCACTGTCATATTTATTATTGAAGTCACAAAGTGCATTATTTTTTTTTAACATGCCTCAAAACAGCAGCTTGGAATTTGGGACATGCTCTCCCTGAGATAGCATGAGGAGGTTGAGGTGGGCGGGGGTGGGGGAGCGGGTTTGAGGTGGGGAGGGGTGTGGTAGGGGGCAGCGGGGGGTTGTATAGTGTATATTGTAGCGTCCTGGAAGAGTTAGTGCTGCAAGGGGTTCTGGGTATTTGTTCTGTTGTGTTTATGTTGTGTTACGGTGCGGATGTTCTCCCGAAATGTGGTTGTCATTCTTGTTTGGTGTGGGTTCACAGTGTGGCGCATAGTGTTAAAGTTGTTTATACGGCCACCCTCAGTGTGACCTGTATGGCTGTTGACCAAGTATGGCTTGCATTCACTTGTGTGTGTGAAAAGCCGTAGATTGGAATTGGGGGTTAAATCACCAATTCCTGGGCGCGGCCACCGCTGCTGCTCACTGCTCCCCTCACCTTCCATGGGGTGGAACAAGGGGATGGGTCAAATGCAGAGGACGAATTTCTCCACACCTAGTGTGTGTGTGTGACAATCATTGGTACTTTAATCTTAATCTAATCTTAATATTACGTGATTGGGCCGGCACGCAAAGGCAGTGCCTTTAAGGTTTATTGGTGCTCTGTACTTCTCCCTACAGCGGCGTTTTAGTCATAAATTTTACTTTTTGAAACCGATAATTTCCGATATTACATTTTAAAGCATTTATCGGCCGATAATATCGGCAGTCCAATATTGTCGGACATCTCTATATCAAACCATTTTTTTAGCTGAAGCAACTCAACCTCTATTATCCTCAACACTTCCTTCAAGTCTTCTCCTGAACAATATACATGTGTATCATCTGCAAACATAATACATTTCAATGTATTAGCTACTGAACAAATATCATTGAAATAAAGTATGAATAACCTAGGTCCCGATACCGAGCCTTGTGGAACCCCATCATCATCTGCAGACCAGCCACTGCTTTTGCACAAGATGTCCTTAGAATAAATCTAAAATACAAACCCCGTTTCCATATGAGTTGGGAAATTGTGTTAGATGTAAATATAAACAGAATACAATGCTTTGCAAATCATTTTCAACCCATATTCAATTGAATGCACTACAAAGACAAGATATTTGATGTTCAAACTCATAAACTTTATTTTTTTTTTGCAAATAATAATTAACTTAGAATTTCATGGCTGCAACACGTGCCAAAGTAGTTGGGAAAGGGCTTGTTCACCACTGTGTTACATGGCCTTTCCTTTTAACAACACTCAATAAACGTTTGGGAACTGAGGAGACACATTTTTTAAGCTTCTCAAGTGGAATTCTTTCCCATTCTTGCTTGATGTACAGCTTAAGTTGTTCAACAGTCCAGGGTCTCCGTTGAGGTATTTTAGGCTTCATAATGCGCCACACATTTTCAATGGGAGACAGGTCTGGACTACAGGCAGGCCAGTCTAGGACCCGCACTCTTTTACTATGAAGCCACGTTGATGTAACACGTGGCTTGGCATTGTCTTGCTGAAATAAGCAGGGGCGTCCATGGTAAAGTTGCTCCAAAAGCTGTATGTACCTTTCAGCATTAATGGCGCCTTCACAGATGTGTAAGTTACCCATGTCTTGGGCACTAATACACCCCCATACCATCACACATGCTGGCTTTTCAACTTTGCACCTATAACAATCCGGATGGATCTTTTCCTCTTTGGTCCGGAGGACAGGACGTCCACAGTTTCCAAAAACAATTTGAAATGTGGACTCGTCAGACCACAGAACACTTTTCCACTTTGCATGAGTCCATCTTAGATGAGCTCAGGCCCAGCGAAGCCGACGGCGTTTCTGGGTGTTGTTGATAAACGGTTTTCGCCTGGCATAGGAGAGTTTTAACTTGCACTTACAGATGTAGCGAACAACTGTAGTTACTGACAGTGGTTTTCTGAAGTGTTCCTGAGCCCATGTGGTGATATCCTTTACACACTGATGTCGCTTGTTGATGCAGTACAGCCTGAGGGATCAAAGGTCACAGGCCTAGATGCTTACGTGCAGTGATTTCTCCAGATTCTCTGAACCCTTTGATGATATTACGGACCGTAGATGGTGAAATCCCTAAATTCCTTGCAATAGCTGGTTGAGAAAGGTTTTTCTTAAACTGTTCAACAATTTGCTCACGCATTTGTTGACAAAGTGGTGACCCTCGCCCCATCCTTGTTTGTGAATGACTGAGCATTTTGTGGAATCTACTTTCATACCCAATCATGGCACCCACCTGTTCCCAATTTGCCTGTTCACCTGTGGGATGTTCCAAATAAGTGTTTGATGAGCATTCCTCAACTTTATCAGTATTTATTGCCACCTTTCCCAACTTCTTTGTCACGTGTTGCTGGCATCAAATTCTAAAGTTAATGATTAGTTGCAAAAAAAAAAGTTTATCAGTTTGAACATCAAATATGTTGTCTTTGTAGCATATTCAACTGAATATGGGTTGAAAATGATTTGCAAATCATTGTATTCCGTTTATATTTACATCTAACACAATTTCCCAACTCATATGGAAACGGGGTTTGTATGAGCGAATGTGTGCGAGAGAACAATTTGATTGAACTGTGACTTAACTGTTGACGTGCAAAAAGTGGGATTAATGCAGTATTTTATTCTATTAGTCATGAATAAAAGCACTTCCTGTCACGCCACACTAAATCAAATAAATGCTAAATGTGATGTGAAGAAAGTGTGCCAGTCACGGGGTACAATCTGGCTCCTGTCCTACTAAAGCACTAATCCTTCACCCTGCTGCTGGGCAGCCCCCCGGGCAGCCCCCCCCCCTCAAAAAAAAAAACATCCTCACCAAATGTATGCATAACACGTATATGCATGCAGTGGGGGGTCAAAGCAGTTGTGCACCCCCCCTTTTTGGGGGAGAGATTATCTGTCTGCGTGGTGTCTGATTCCACCCAGGGGGTGAGCTGAGGGGCCGCTGCTATCTGCCATGCAATACAGTATTTTAGTTTAAATCCTTATTCCAGACCGGGCAACTTTCAGTGGTGATAGCATGTACACAATAGTGGCAGCAACGTTTGACCCAAGTAGCTGCAGACTTTTATGTAACGCCGCTGTAATTCGAGCTCACTGAATCAAAGCAAGGGATTGCAGCGAATGCTTGAAGTCAGCATTTTTTTCACACAACAGTCTTTGTAATGAATGGCAACCTGGATAAGGGCAGCTGGCACTGGCTAATAACAGGCGCAAGGTCAACGAGGATAGATAGATGGTTAGAAATAATAAATAAACCAAATTATTTAACAAAAAATATTTGTCATTTACAAAATTAAAATACAATAAAAACAATAAATCAACTAAATAATAAACAAAATATAACTAAACTAATTAGATATTATATATTATTATATTCATTATCACTATTTACTATGTATATTTTGTGTTGTATTTATTATATAGAGAACAGTATGTGCATATGAACAATGTAGATTCAGATAAAAAGGTTATAACACATGGAGTACCCCAAGGTTCTGTACTGGGACCAAAATTGATTTTATTGTATATTAATGATATCTGCAAAATCTTTAAAAAACTCAATTGTATTCTCTTTGCTGATGATACAAGTCTGTACTGTTCTGGGCAAGACCTTGGCCAACTCTTAGAGACTGTAGAGAGCGAACTCCACATACTAAAGCAATGGGTTGATGCCAATAAACTGTCAATCAACCTAAATAAAACAAAATATATAATTTTTGGAAATAGGAAAAATAACATACAGTGTCATATAAGAATTGATGATATGGAGATAGAAAGGGTGTATTCAACAAAATGTTTGGGAATCAATATAGATGATAAATTAAATTGGAAACTGTACATAAATATACTTAAGACAAAGACGGCAAAAAATATTGCTATGTTACATAAAATCAAAAACTCCGTAAATCAAAAGGCTCTTAATATGTTATATAATTCTTTCGTACTCCCTTATCTTAATTATTGTGTTGAAATCTGGGGTAACAATTACAAAACAAACATCGACTCTATATTCTTACTTCAAAAGAAAGCCATTAGAATTGTAAATTATGCAGATTATCATGACCATACCAATGCTCTGTTTATTAAATTAAAAACATTAAAACTGCATGATCTTGTTGACCTCAACACTGCTATTGTGACGTACAAAGCTCATAACCACATGCTGCCTCGGTGTCTACAGGAGAGGTTCAAACCCAGAGAGAATCCCTATGACCTCAGAGGTTCAGCTGTCTTCCAGAAAGCTAAGATAAGAACAAGCTTAAAAAGTAGATGTGTTTCTGTCAGGGGGGTTCAACTGTGGAACAGCTTGGATGATCCCTTAAAATGTTCCAGGTCCATTCACACATTTAAAAAACACTTTAAGACCAATGTCTTGGAAAAATATATCACTCTTGAATCAACACAGTAGTTAATACTATGATCAATGTTAATTAAAATACTAAATGTGGGATATAAATAATAATGGAAGTATAATTGTTTGTATATAGTATATAAATTGGTACAAAGGTTTAACACGCGTATAAGGATATTTCACAGGCCTTTACTGTGTATATAATTGAACAGTGTTCATATTGTGTATAATGTGTATTTATAATATGCTGTACAAAAGACATTTCATCATTTTCGGAAGTTCATCTTGTACTTGACATTGTTTATAGGGTTAGGCGCTATAAGTGTTCAACTTCAGCCTAAACCCTTTCGGTCTGCAACATTTTTACTTTCAATCTATGAATGTACAACTGTTTGTTTATTTTGTTGACCATTGACCGAAGAATAATAAACTCAAAAAAAAAAAAAAAAAAAAAAAAAATATATATATATATATATATATATATATATATATATATATATATATATATATATATGTATGTGTGGGGAAAAAAATCACATATATATATATATATATATATGTATACCTACCGGAATCAATAAAAGGCTATCGATGCTGTCATCTAGCAAAGCTGAATTTGACCAAGCAACCCCCCCGTACCAAAAAGCCCTTGATGAAAGCGGATACAATTTCACCCTCACCTATGAACCCACGCCAGGAAACCCGCCAAAAAAGAACAGAAAACGAAACGGCATCATCTGGTACAACCCCCCATACAGCAAAAACGTCTCAACGAACATTGGACACAAATTCCTCAACCTGATTGACAAACACTTTCCCAAAGACAACAACCTAAGAAAAGTATTCAACAAGAACAACATCAAATTGAGCTACAGCTGCATGAACAATATACGACAAATCATCTCAAACCACAACAAAACAATTGCAAATGAGCCGTCGACCCCCAGTCAGAACGACTCCAAAACCAACAAAGCATGTAACTGTCGAAAGAAACCTGATTGCCCCCTCAACGGGGGATGCTTACAAACATCAGTTGTCTACCAATCTAAGGTAATACGCAAGGACATTAACACATCCGACACATATGTAGGATTAACCGAGGGTGAATTCAAAACCAGATGGAACAACCACAAGGCTTCTTTCAGGAACAAAAACCTGCGAAATACCACAGAACTCAGCAAACACATTTGGGACCTCAAAGACAATAATGTTGAATATTCAATAACATGGCAAATTCTTGCATCCAGCACACCTTACAATAGTGGTAATAAAAGATGCAACCTATGCTTGAAAGAGAAACTGTTTATTATCTACCGTCCAGACCTGTCATCCCTCAACAAGCGCAGCGAAATTGTAACAACATGCCGCCATAGACGGAAACACCTCCTAGGTAACACATGAACCAATCACCACGCCCCTAGGCCAGCCTGTACCCACCCACTCTGTGCCCTATATAAACCATGGTATGCGAATGCTCCCATTAAAATCTCCTGACGATTGAGGGTACCCCCCTCATGAAACAGGCCTGTAGAGATGAAATAGTCTTGTGATTTTTTTCCCCACACATACATATATTGCGCTCTACTACGGTATCGAGCACTATTTTTTGGATAACCTTATTAAGACATATATATATATATATATATATATATATATATATATATATATATATATATATATATATATATATATATATATTAGAGATGTCCGATAATGGCTTTTTTGCCGATATCCGATATTCCGATTCCGATATCAACCGATACCGATATATACAGTCGTGGAATTAACACATTATTATGCCTAATTTTCTTGTGATGCCCCGCTGGATGCATTAAACAATGTAACAAGGTTTTCCAAAATAAATCAACTCAAGTTATGGGAAAAAAAATGCCAACATGTCACTGCCATATTTATTATTGAAGTCACAAAGTGCATTATTTTTTTTTAACATGCCTCAAAACAGCAGCTTGGAATTTGGGACATGCTCTCCCTGAGAGAGCATGAGGAGGTTGAGGTGAGTGGGGTTGGGGGAGGGGGGCTGGGGGGTAGCGGGGGTTTATATTGTAGCGTCCCGGAAGAGTTAGTGCTGCAAGGGGTTCTGGGCATTTGTTCTGTTGTGTTTATGTTGTGTTACGGTGCGGATGTTCTCCCAAAATGTGTTTGTCATTCTTGTTTGGTGTGGGTTCACAGTGTGGCGCATATTTGTAACAGTGTTAAAGTTGTTTATATGGCCACCCTCAGTGTGACCTGTATGGCTTTTGACCAAGTATGCTTGGCATTCACTTGTGTGTGTGAAAAGCCGTAGATATTATGTGATTGGGCCGGCACGCAAAGGCAGTGCCTTTAAGGTTTATTGGCGCTCTGAACTTCTTCCTACGTCCGTGTACACAGCAGCGTTTTAAAAAGTCCTAAATTTTACTTTTTGAAACCGATACCGATAATTTCCGATATCACATTTTAAAGCATTTATCGGCCAATAATGTCGGCAGTCCAATATTATTGGACATCTCTCTCTCTCTCTCTCTATATATATATATATATACGTATATATATATATATATATATATATATATATATATATATATATATATATATATATATATATATATATATATATATATAAAACATTTTTTAGCATCTTTATACATATATAAAGAAAATGTGAGTAACAACGTTCTGTCATTCACCGAATTATCCCTACACCTGCTGCTATTTCCATTGAAATACGCAAGTTACTATTTCTGAGATGTTCTGCTCGAGGCGTTAGAAACTAAAGAACAATTAGTCACTCTTAGTGTATAACAAGGAGGAAGGTAAATCCTGGAGTGGCCTTTATTCTACTGACCTCATCCTGACCTTGCAAGGGTTAAATCCTGATCAGAGCCATTGAGAAACATAAGAACTGACATGCAGAACAAGTCCAGTGAGACTCATGGATCAAAACTCCACCACTGAGGCCTTAAGATAAGACCTGCATGCGTGCATCTATGAGATAACGAGTTTTGGTAATTTGATGTCATTATCTCACGGACACATGCGGGATAAAAGTTGTCAGATGACCTTTCAGATCTGCCGTCCATCTGTGGGGTTACAGGAAAGGTCACGACCCGTGAGACTCCTTCTGCGCTGTGAGATACGACTATAGCAACAGCCCTAGGGTTTTAGAGGCCATCGTTGGATGAGGCTCAGATTGGCTTCATGTACGGCATAGAACAGGGGTGTCAAACTCGTTTTCACTGAGGGCCACATCGCAGTTACGGTTGCCCTCAGAGGGCCACTTTTAACAACGAGTAATATGTGAATATACATATATACAAACCCCGTTTCCATATGAGTTGGGAAATTGTGTTAGATGTAAATATAAACGGAATACAATGATTTGCAAGTCATTTTCAACCCATATTCAGTTGAATATGCTACAAAGACAACATATTTGATGTTCAAACTGATAAACATTTTTTTTTTCTGCAAATAATCATTAACTTTAGAATTTGATGCCAGCAACACGTGACAAAGAAGTTGGGAAAGGTGGCAATAAATACTGATAAAGTTGAGGAATGCTCATCAAACACTTATTTGGAACATCTCACAGGTGAACAGGCAAATTGGGAACAGGTGGGTGCCATGATTGGGTATAAAAGTAGATTCCATGAAACGCTCAGTCATTCACAAACAAGGATGGGGCGAGGGTCACCACTTTGTCAACAAATGCGTGAGCAAATTGTTGAACAGTTTAAGAAAAAACCTTTCTCAACCAGCTATTGCAAGGAATTTAGGGATTTCACCATCTACGGTCCGTAATATCATCAAAGGGTTCAGAGAATCTGGAGAAATCACTGCACGTAAGCAGCTAAGCCAGTGACCTTCGATCCCTCAGGCTGTACTACATCAACGAGCGACATCAGCGTGTAAAGGATATCACCACATGGGCTCAGGAACACTTCAAAAACCCACTGTCAGTAACTACAGTTGGTCGCTACATCTGTACGTGCAAGTTAAAACTCTCCTATGCAAGGCGAAAACCGTTTATCAACAACACCCAGAAACGCCGTCGGCTTCACTGGGCCTGAGCTCATCTAAGATGGACTGATACAAAGTGGAAAAGAGTTCTGTCGTCTGACGAGTCCACATTTCAAATTGTTTTTGGAAACTGTGGACGTCGTGTCATCCGGACCAAAGAGGAAAAGAACCATCCGGATTGTTATAGGCGCAAAGTTGAAAAGCCAGCATCTGTGATGGTATGGGGGTGTATTAGTGGCCAAGACATGGGTAACTTACACATCTGTGAAGGCGCCATTAATGCTGAAAGGTACATACAGGTTTTGGAGCAACATATGTTGCCATCCAAGCAACGTTACCATGGACGCCCCTGCTTATTTCAGCAAGACAATGCCAAGCCATGTGTTACATCAACGTGGCTTCATAGTAAAAGAGTGCGGGTACTAGACTGGCCTGCCTGTAGTCCAGACCTGTCTCCCATTGACAATGTGTGGCGCAATATGAAGCCTAAAATACCACAACGGAGACCCCCGGACTGTTGAACAACTTAAGCTGTACATCAAGCAAGAATGGGAAAGAATTCCACCTGAGAAGCTTAAAAAATGTGTCTCCTCAGTTCCCAAACGTTTACTGGGTGTTGTTAAAAGGAAAGGCCATGTAACACAGTGGTGAACATGCCCTTTCCCAACTACTTTGGCACGTGTTGCAGCCATAAAATTCGAAGTGAATTATTATTTGCAAAAAAAAAAATGAAGTTTATGAGTTTGAACATCAAATATCTTGTCTTTGTAGTGCATTCAATTGAATATGGGTTGAAAAGGATTTGCAAAACATTGTAATCCGTTTATATTTACATCCAACACAATTTCCCAACTCATATGGAAACGGGGTTTGTATATGTAAGTATATATATATTTCGATAAACAACACCGTTGACTCTGTTCCCAGGAAAATGCAAAAAAAAGAAAAAAGAAAACATAACTGAAATTCTCAACCTAATTCCACGCGGGTCTTCGGACGAACGAACGGATTCACAGACAGAAAGCATGAGCCTCGTCTTTGAAAATGTGATGAGTGTCTGGAAAGAAAAGTCTTTGTTTAAAATTAGACTCTCTTCCTGCTAATTATAGACACCTGCGTCCTGTCATAGTTTAACATCCTGCTTCCATCTTCACACAACAAGGGGTGGGGGTGGGGGGAGGGAGGGTAGGTCTGGTAAGTGTGAATGTAAGCAGCAAACACAATAAACAATCTAATCTGGTCCAAAGTTTCCGCAGAACGTTATTAGTCAACGTCTGAGCCAGTCACATGACCACCGTGCTATTCTTCATGAAGAAGGAGTCCCTCTATGGCTGCTTTAATGGCCCACCGACCAAAGATGGAAGCGTAGATAACAATACATGACCAGGACTATGATCCACTCTCTCACTGTCCAGTAGCCTTACAAAACTGATTTAGTTGTAACAAGCTCACACAAAAAAGGTGCATCATCTTAAATCTAGTGCAGGATTTCAGTTATGCTTGGCATGGATAACTACTGCATTCAGTCAGTGGACAAATCTCTCTTTTATAAGAAAACACTGACATCATTCAAGCACAAATATTTATCTATGTATGATCAATATTTTGGTACTGGCACCATAATTATTTCGATACTTTTCGGTACTTTTCTAAATAAAGGGGACCACAAAAAATTGCATTATTGGCTTTATTTTAACAAAAAATCTTGGGGTACATTAAACATATGTTTCTTATTGCAAGTTTGTCCTTAAATAAAATAGTGAACATACAAGACAACTTGTCTTTTAGTAGTAAGTAAACAAACAAAGGCTCCTAATTTAGCTGCTGACATATGCAGTAGAGATGCGCGGTTTGCGGACACAACTGCGGAGTCCGCGGATGATCCGCGGGTCGGGCGGTTGAAATAAAAAAAAATTAGATTTTATCCGCGGGTCGGGTCAGGCGGTTGAAATAAAAAAAAATTAGATTTTAAATAGATTCAGGCGGGTGGCAGTTAAACCAATTCGGAAATATATATATACATAGTTAAATGTTGTTACCCACATATGAAAAACGAGCAGGCACCTGCAGCACGCCACAACAGAAGAAGAAAAGAAAAAAAGAGATGGCAACGCCGGCAGCAAACGTGATACGCGACAAACTAAAACAGGGAATACTAAAGACCAGGGGAAAAAAAGGCCAGAAAAGTTCAGCGTGGACTCATTTTTATGAGGTTGTAAATCAGGATGATAGTAATGCTGGCTATGTGATTTGTAAGAGCTGCGACGCTGTTTATGTCTACGACAGTCACAAAACCGGGACATCTAACATGGTGCATCACATTTGTGCAAAACCCCGAACCTCCACAAACACCCTGAGCATGAGCAGTTTCGTCCGCCGTGATCCCAGAAGAGTGCCACAGGATGTTAAAACAAGGCTTACAGATGCATGTGTGAACGCAGCTGCCTGCAGTGCCTGCAGCAGTTTGAGTGGTGCGAGCGCGCTTGGAGGTGCGCTCAGCGCGCCTCCCAGATGATTGCGCACTGGTGTGCGTCTGGGCCGTGACAGCGTGGCACGCATTGAATGTCTCTGCTGTATTGGATCAGTCTCCTTTCTTTAACAGGCAAAAGCTTTATAACCTCACTAATGCCTTGCATCGTCTATATTAGATATATAACAACGGGCGGGTGGCGGGTGGCGGATGGCGGGCGGGTGCGGTTTTGATTAAATGTTAGTTCGGGTGGATGGCGGATGGTTGACGACTTTTGTGATGCGGTTGCGGATGAAATAATTGCCTATCCGCGCATCTCTAATATGCAGTAACATATTGTGTCATTTTCCATTCTTTTATTTTGTCAACATTATTAAGGACAAGTGGTTGTTCATTTACTGTTAATATCTGCTTACTTTCTCTTTTAACATGTTCTATCTACACTTCTGTTAAAATGTAATAATCACTTATTCTTCTGTTGTTTGGATGCTTTACATTAGTTTTGAATGATACCACAAACTTGGGTATCAATCCGATACCAAGTCGTTACAGGATCATACATTGGTCATATTCAAAGTCCTCAAGTGCCCAGGGACATATTTCCTGCGTTTATAAACATAATATGAATTTTTTTTAAACGAAAGAAGATGTGATTAGAGATGTCCGATAATGGCTTTTTTGCCGATATCCGATATTCCGATATTGTCCAACTCGTAATTACTGATTCCGATATCAACCGATACTGATATATACAGTCGTGGAATTAACACATTATTATGCCTAATTTTGTTGTGATGCCCTGCTGGATGCATTAAACAATGTAACAAGGTTTTCCAAAATAAATCAACTCAAGTTATGGAAAAAAATGCCAACATGGCACTGCCATATTTTTATTATTGAAGTCACAAAGTGCATTATTTTTTTTAAACATGCCTCAAAACAGCAGTTTGGAATTTGGGACCTGCTCTCCCTGAGAGAGCATGAGGAGGTTGAGGTGGGCGGGGTTGGGGAGGGGAAGAGTTAGTGCTGCAAGGGGTTCTGGGTATTTGTTCTGTTGTGTTTATGTTGTGTTACGGTGCGGATGTTCTCCCGAAAGGTGTTTGTCATTCTTGTTCGGTGTGGGTTCACAGTGTGGCGCATATTTGTAACAGTGTTAAAGTTGTTTACACGGCCACCCTCAGTGTGACCTGTATGGCTGTTGACCAAGTATGTTTGCATTCACTTGTGTGTGTGAAAAGCCGTAGATATTATGTGGCTGGGCCGGCACGCAAAGGCAGTGCCTTTAAGTGTTATTGGCGCTCTGTATTTCTCCCTACGTCCGTGTACACAGCGGCGTTTTAAAAAGTCATACATTTTACTTTTTGAAACTGATACCGATAATTTCCGATATTACATTTTAAAGCAATTATCGGCCGATAATATCGGTAGTCCGATATTATCGGACATCTCCAGTTGTGATGCCAAAAACTATCGACGTAATCATAGTATCAACTAGATACGCTATGGTACTTGGTATCATTACAGTGGATGTCAGGTGTAGATCCACCAATGGCGTTTGTTTACATTTTGACGCCGGTGAGCTACGGTGTGTAGTGAAGCATGTTTAGCTATTCCTCGTTCTGCAGGGATGATACTTGTAAGAAACGTACTTTATTTGTCGCCATTGAGGCGAGGATTATTGATTTAGAAGTAGCTAAAACACTGCAGACGGCGGATGGACGTTAGCCGCTAGCTAGCTAGCCATGTCTTAAAGCACCTCTTCCTGAGGGCGTTTCAGTGTTATAACTTCACCTTTATCGTTTATTTTTAAGCCAAAATGCGTCCGTTCTCCCTTTTCTGTCTACACACTGTGTCTGCTTGTAAGTACTCCGTGATTGTACGCTGCCGAACATGCTCGTCTGCTCGTAAAACCAGCAATGTCATGACGTGACGACGACGGGGGTGCAGGACCAGTACTTTTCAGAGGTGGTATAGTACCGAATATGATTCATTAGTATCGCGGTACTATACTAATACCGGTATACCGTACAACCCTAGTATGATCAAGAGTAGACAAAATGGCAGATGTTTCTGCACACTAAAAAAATTCTGGGTTATTTTGCTAACCCAATTTATGAGTTGCGAGTGTTGGGTTACATTTTGGAGTTATTTTTATGAAAAGCAATCCAATTTTTTGAGTTTTAAGGGTATTATTTTAACTCAATTTCTGGGTTTTCAAAACTATGAACCATTTTCGGGTTGTTTTTCAATGAGTAACCCATTTTCGGGTAAAAAGGCTTTTTTTAAATAAAAAGGTACTTTTTAATTGAAGGGAATTTTATTAAGGATTACTCTCATTGACATTATTTACAATCACACATCTTATGTACATGAATATATTTGAGCATGCTGTATAGAGCTACTATGACCATACACGGCAAATCTTGTAAAAAAAAATAAAAAATCACTCATATCTTGCTTTTGACTATATTTTAATAGAATAAAAATAATTTTGATCAGTGGTTGGTTGGGAAGGAGTAGGACAAACCATCAGTAAAATGTATCATTTTTAAAGGGGAACGTTATCACAATTTCAGAAGGGTTAAAACCATTAAAAATCAGTTCCCAGTGGCTAATTTTATTTTTCGAAGTTGTTTTCAAAATTTTACCCATCACGCAATATCCCTAAAAAAAGCTTCAAAGTGCCTGATTTGAACCATCGTTATGCCAATACAAACAAACATGGCGCATAGAACAGCAAGGTATTAGCTCATTAGCTCGGATTCAGACTCGTATTTCAGCGGCTTAAGCGATTCAACAGATTACGCATGTATTGAAACGGATGGTTGTAGTGTGGAGGCAGGTAGCGAAAACGAAATTGAAGAAGAAACTGAAGCTATTGAGCCATATCGGTTTGAACCGTATGCAAGCTAAACCGACGAAAACGACACGACAGCCAGCGACACGGAAGAAAGCGAGGACGAATTCGGCGATCGCCTTCTAACCAACGATTGGTATGTGTTTGTTTGGCATTAAAGGAAACTAACAACTATGAACTAGGTTTACAGCATATGAAATACATTTGGCAACAACATGCACTTTGAGAGTGCAGACAGCCCAGTTTTTATCAATTAATATATTCTGTAGACATACCCTCATCCGCTCGCAGATTTCTTTGACTTTATCGTTGGAAATGCATCTGCTTTGAGTGTCGCAGGATATCCACACATTCTTGCCATCTCTGTCGTAGCATAGCTTTTGTCGGTAAAGTGTGCGGAACAAACGTCCAATTTCTTGCCACTTTCGCATCTTTGGGCCACTGGTGCAACTTGAATCCGTCCCTGTTCGTGTTGTTACACCCTCCGACAACACACCGACGAGGCATGATGTCTCCAAGGTACGGAAAACAGTCGAAAAGACGGAAAATAACAGAGCTGATTTGACTCGGTGTTTGAGAAAATGGCGGATTGCTTCCCGATGTGACGTCACAACGCTCCGAGAGCGAATAATAGAAAGGCGTTTAATTCGCCAAAATTCACCCATTTAGAGTTCGGAAATCGGTTAAAAAAATATATGGTCTTTTTTCTGCAACATCAAGGTATATATTGACGCTTACATAGGTCTGGTGATAATGATACCCTTTAACCAACTTTTGGGTCAAGGAGCGCTAAATTGCGCAACCCAATAGTTGGGTTTGGAATAACCCAACATTGGAGTGAGCATAACTCAGCTTTTGTGTTAAATAAATTCAACCCAATAGTTGGGTTATGAATCAACCAACATTGAGTTAGCATAACTCAACTTTTGGGTTAAATAATTAAATCCAATAGTTTGGTTGGGAATAACCCAACAAAGTAATCATAACTCAACCTTTTGGTTAACTAATTCAAGGCAAAAGTTGGGTTGAAAAATAACTAAAATAACGTCCTTTTCTGAACCAGCAGTTGGGTTAAAATTGGGTTATTTTTTAACCCAACATTTTTTAGTGTGTGGGAGTGGCTCAGGAGTAGAACCCTTCAAAGTAAACCTAATCATCAGCTCCAGATGGAGGGTGTAAACTCATTTAGGACCAGCTAAGTAAAAGGTTGTGTCTTTGTGGTTTGACAAGTGCCTTTCAGGACCATCCATCCATCCATTTTATTACCGCCGGTCCCTGTCGGGGTTGTTGGAGCCTATCCCATGTTTGAAGTTTTAAAAGTATATTTTAATACATCCACAAAATGTATTTATGACAAGTTGACACGCACACACACACACACACACACACCCCTTCTCTCAGCCCTTGGTAAACCGGTGGCGACGAATTAAAAACGAGACTATAAGTTGTCAGAAACAAAATCCAATCATATTTAAATATGTCGTGTAAATGGGTGGGAGAAGGTCAGAATGTCACACCGCGGTGAGGGAAGTCTTGTCTTGATTTTTTCTGTCTTGTGATCTACATGTTTTATTTTGAAAAGCAACTCCTCTTGTTTCAGATCACGGGTCCTTCCTCTTGTGTCACCACTCTGACGTCATTCCTGACCCTTGATTGTTTCCACCTGTTTCCCATTACCCTCATGTTCTTTATAAGCCCAAGCCTCCCCTTGTTCTGTGCCAGATTGTCTCGAGCTTTCGTGCCTGTCTTGCGTTCCATGTCCCTGTTCATGTCCATACCTTGCCTTGTCTCACGTCTACGTCCTTGCTCCCAGAATATCCCACGCTGTAATTTTGAATTGACTTTTTTCCTCCCTCAGAGTGACTTTTGTTATCCTACCTTTTTCTACCGCAGTGGTGAGTTATTATTTTTCCTTAAAGATTTTTTCCTCAAAGTTTGTTGAGTGATTTTTTGTTTACATTGATTATAATAAATAATGATAAATGGGTTGTACTTGTATAGCGCTTTTCTACCTTCAAGGTACTCAAAGCGCTTTGACACTACTTCCACATTTACCCATTCACACACACATTCACACACTGATGGAGGGAGCTGCCATGCAAGGCGCTAACCAGCACCCATCAGGAGCAAGGGTGAAGTGTCTTGCTCAGGACACAACAGACATGACAAGGTTGGTACTAGGTGGGGATTGAACCAGGGACCCTCGGGTCGCGCACGGCCATTCGATTAGAGTAGTTAAGTTTTATAGTCTTTATTTTCTTCCTCCTGTTTGGAGCGTTTTTTGTTAAAGTTTTTGATAACAGATACGGTGCTAATTATATCATCCTTATTTTTGTATTCCTCCTTTTTTTTGGAGTGATTTTCGGGTTTTTGCCTTTTGAAACATTTTGTCAATAGTATTTTTGTAATTCATAGTAATTGAATTTACTCGGCTCTGGAGGCTTAAAGAGTATTTCAAAATAAAAGCTTTATTTGGAATCACCTCTCTGCATCTGAGTCCCTTCCTCCGTCCAAGCCTGACACAGAATCTATCCAATCACAGCTCTTAAATAGCGTACCATACGACTTAGCGACGAAGGTGGGCCAATCAGATCATTTTCCTTCTGAGATGACGAACTTCAGGTTGAAAGTGTCACCGGTGTCGTGCGAAATTCTGTATCCCTGAAATATTTTGTATCCCCTACCGAGGGCGCTCGCGTGGGGGCGGAGCTCTGTGCCTTGTTCATACGTGTTATTCCCGATGTCAACACTGCATTGCGTGCAACCTGTCATGTCCGCGTGCAAGTCAGATTGCATTCACATTAGAAATTGCATTTTTTTGGTAATGTGAACGACCACTAAAAAGACCGGATTTGACACAAAAAAAAATCTGTGTCACATTTCTGTGGTTTTGTCCCTTGTGAATATACTGTAATAAATTGTAAAGTTTATTAGTGTCCATACCAGACTTAGGTAAATTAAGGCCCGTGGCCAAACCTCTAAAGACCTTAGTGGCCACATGCGTGGACAGCACCTTTTAGCTCTTACTTCCAAAATTGTGTACACTACTGAATTGGGGTCTTATGCCAACATATGGACACTTATACTGCTATCTGGTGGTGTCAAAAGAGCATAACATACAATGGAATTTGGGGGAAAAAAGTGTAAAAATAAAAATGTGCATGTCACTACATATGATGTACACGTTTGTGTACTTATGGACTAAGTACATCATATCAAAAGATAATTTTTAGTTTTTATTCTAATTAAGGTCCAATAAGCCCAAATAGCAAAGAGAAATAAAAAAAGCATGTAAACAAACATCTTGGGCCTTAAGAGGTTAAGCTTTTCAATCTGGCCCGCCAGACATTCCCAAATAATGTATATTTTAGATCTTGAAGCTCGAAACTGTAGCTGCCATTATGATGCGCAGTGATGTTTTCAAATGACCGTAAGTCTTGAACTATACAAAGTATTTCAATGGTTGGGATCTGCGCTTTTGCATGATACACTAGTTACTATGGTAATCTAATTAGTTACTATGGTAATCTAATTAGTTACTATGGTAATCTAATTAGTTACTATGGTCATCTAATTAGTTACTATGGTAATCTACGTCACAGCAGCTCAAATGAGGGAGCGTTTCCACAGAGGCCAGCCTGAAATGCGGGTGTCAGGGACAGACGCGGAAGGGGATTTTTACAACAAAGTTCTAAAGCTTAGTGATATATCAGATAGTAGTTTTTTTTTTTTTTTACCCTTCGCGTTCATGTTTCACTGTGTTTGTTGCATTTTTGTTCCGTTTCGCTTGATTGTAAAATATGTCGATGGAGAGGGGGTGTGACGTTCATATATTGTCAATATTCAGTGTCTTATCGTTCATAGTTAATATTGTAAATTCCCCATTCTTTATTTTCATGTACAGTACAGGCCAAAAGTTTGGACACACCTTCCCCTCATTCAATGCGTTTTCTTTATTTTCATGACTATTTACATTGTAGATTGTCACTGAAGGCATAAAAGCTAT
This sequence comes from Nerophis lumbriciformis, assembly GCF_033978685.3. Taxonomy (NCBI): domain Eukaryota; kingdom Metazoa; phylum Chordata; class Actinopteri; order Syngnathiformes; family Syngnathidae; genus Nerophis; species Nerophis lumbriciformis. The sequence continues at coordinate 13,659,826 of NC_084569.2, forward strand.
GAATGAACACATGTGGAGTTATGTACTTAAACAAAAAAAGGTGAAATAACTGAAAACACGTTTTATATTCTAGTTGCTTCAAAATAGCCACCCTTTGCTCTGATTACTGCTTTGCACACTCTTGGCATTCTCTCAATGAGCTTTAAGCACACATGTGAAGTGAAAACCATTTCAGGTGACTACCTCTTGAAGCTCATTGAGAGAAAGCCAAGAGTGTGCGAAAAAGTAATCAGAGCAAAGGGTGGCTATTTTGAAGAAACTAGAATATAAAACATGTTGGTTAAGTACATAACTCCACATGTGTTCATTCATAGTTTTGATGCCTTCAGTGACAATCTACAATGTAAATCATACTTGCCAACCCTCCCGGATTTTCCGGGAGACTCCTGAAATTCAGCGCCTCTCCCGAAAACCTTCCGGGACAAATTTTCTCCCGAAAATCTCCCGAAATTCAGGCGGACGGACCTGAGTCCGCTTTCCCACAATATAAACAGCGTACCTGCCCAATCACGTTATAACTGTAGAATGATGGAAGGCGAGTTCTTGGTTTCTTATGTGGGTTTATTGTTAGGCAGTTTCATTAATGTCCTCCCAGCGCGGTAACAACACACTACAACAGCAGTCACGTTTGTGTCTACCGTAAAGCAGTTCATCTGCCGTAAACAGCAATGCTGTGACACTCTTAAACAGGACAATACTGCCATCTAGTGCATTTGATGAAAGCACTTTTGTGCGTGCCACACAGCAATGCATCATCAGAGAGGGTGTTCAGCATGGTTAGAAAAATAGTGACAGAGAATAGAACAAGGATGGACAATTCAATCCTTTACTCAACAATGAGTAGATGAGTGTTATGTGTGTGTATAAATGAACACTGAAATTCATATATATCCATCCATCCATTTTCTACCGCTTATTCCCTTTGGGGTCGCGGGGGGCGCTGGAGCCTATCTCAGCTACAATCGGGCGGAAGGCGGGGTACACCCTGGACAAGTCGCCACCTCATCACAGGGCATTTCATATATATATATATATATATATATATATATATATATATATATATATATATATATATATATATATATATATATAAAATAAAATAAATATATATTTATAGCTAGAATTCACTGAAAGTCAAGTATTTCTTATATATATATATATATATATATATATATATATATATATATATATATATATATATATATATATATATATATATATATAAGAAATATATGAAATACTTGACTTAGTATTTCTTATATATATATATATATATATATATATATATATATATATATATATATATATATACCGTATATGAAATACTTGACTTGGTGAATTTTAGCTGTAAATATACTTTAGCAGTCAATCAGACATTATTGTGAGGTTTTGTAATAGTGTTCCTAAAAATAGACAAACAAGGATGGGGCGTGAGAAAATTGTCGAACAGTTTAAAAACAACATTTCTCAAAGAGCTATTGCAAGGAATGTAGGGATTTTACAATCTACGGTCCGTAATGTCACCAAAAGTTCAGAGAATCTGGAGAAATCACTGCACGTAAGCAGCAAGGCTGAAAACCAACATCGAATGCCCGTGACCTTTGATCCCTCAGGCGGTACTGCATCAAAAACCGACATCAGTGTGTAAAGGATATCACCACATGGTATTAGGAAGACTTCAGAAAACCACTGTCAGTAACTACAGTTTGTCGCTACATCTGTAAGTGTAAGTTAAAACTCTACTATGCAAAGCCAAAGCCATTTATCAACAACACCCAGAAACGCCGCCGGCTTCACTGGGCCCGAGCTCATCTAAGATGGACTGACGCAAAGTGGAAAAGTGTTATGTGGTCTGACGAGTCCACATTTGGAAACTGTGGACGTCGTGTCCTCCGGAACTAAGAGGAAAAGAACCATCCGGATTGTTCTAGGCGCAAAGTTCACATTTTTTTCTCTAAATTTGGCCTCCCCGAGTCAAAATAATTGCCCAGGCCTGGTATATACGATGGCAGCAAACCTCAAAATGAGCTAATTAGGATAAACTACCCATAAATGACAAACCGCCACAATCTTTCCTCGACTATCAAAGATCGTTAACATTTACAGCCAATTTACGACGACGGCTGCGATAACGATTTATCGCTTACAAGCGGCCACTTCCAGTTGATGATTTAAGCTATTGAATTGCGCCGACCATTAATCCTCCTCCACCTCATCATCGTCCCTTGTTGTCGCTCTCTCCCGGGCTGCACCTGTCAGATTAGCCTCACACGGTCAGCTGCCACTCCACTTGATACGACCCCCACCGGGCCGCCTGTCTCCTCACTTTGCCTAGATTTATGTGCAGACTGGGGGAAATAAAAAGGCGTAGTCCCCCTCAAGCAAAATGAAGTTAAAAGCTGGCTGGTTCCCACCGTGGTTCGCCCGGATAGCAGGATTTAAAGCATTAAAGCAGACAAGCCGGTGAGGAGATTAACACCTCCATTGACCCTTTTTTGGAATCCCATAAAATGAACTATTTACTAGGAAAATTATTATTATTGAGGTGATTCTTAAACAGTATAGACAACATGGCCAGAAATGACGCTGCATGAAAGATGGGGGTTCTGGTATATGTGGTCTGTGTCACCCGGGTCCTCAACCCCTCTAAAGCCCCCTCCCCCAAGCTGGATGGACCGGAGCAGCTGAGGCCACACCACACAAATAATACACACCAGAGCGGCTTTAAACACTGTTAAGTACGCTGCAATTACAAGTCAGCCGACCACGGCAAACAATGACATTTCAAAATAAGAGATAGCTTCTTCAGGTATACTTGCCAACCTTGAGACCTCCGATTTCGGGAGGTGGGGGGTGAGGGCGTGGTCGGGGGTGGGTCAGGGTGTGGTTGAGGGCGTGGTTAAGAGGGGAGGAGTATATTGACAGCTAGAATTCACCAAGTCAAGTATTTCATACATATACATATACATATACTGTATATATATATCTACATCCTGAAAATATGCAAACAAAACTGTGTTTAGATAATTGATACTTCAAACTTGCATAAATAAATATTAAGGAATATAATATAACTTGGCTTCTGAGAGCTTCAAAATGTAATGAATAAAATGCTAAAGTTGTTGATAAACAAGCAATTATTTTAATAATTGAATATGGTCATTTTAAATGAATTATTATGATCATTTAAAATTAATTATTTCAAATATGTTTATTTTCATGTATAATTCTATGGCTGGATGTAATAAGGAGTCAGAAAAAATACAAATAAAAATACAATTAATTTTGATGTTTTTAGCAAAATATAGTAAAAATGTATTTAGTTTTTTTTTGTAATTAATAAATAGATTTATTTTTAGGTAAGATAAACATAATAATACAATTTATCTCTAATCTGGATGATTTAGTTCTTGTCACCCTGTTGTCCTCCCGTTGTGAAAAAAGGCTGTCCTCAATCAGGTCCGCATGGAGCTGGAGGGGGCGTGGCCTCCAGCTCCAGCTGAAAATCGGGAAATTTTCGGGAGAGGCGCTGAATTTCGGGAGTCTCCCGGAAAATTCGGGAGGGTTGGCAAGTATGTCTTCAGGTAGCATAGAATTTAGCATTCATAGCCGTACATTGTATTGATTTGACGCTTAACGAGTTATTCAACACTAACTAGTCTGTTTTGATGTTCTTAGCATATTTCAAAATAAGAGTACATAAGCTATGGCTGGGTTGCATGTGACGTCATATCCGTTTTTTTACATCGCGCCTTAATTCACACGACGGTCAAGCAGCTTGAGCGTAGCATTAAAACCGAGTGAGAGTGAGTGTAGAGTTCTGTTCTTGTGTGTTACAATCGTTCCTGTCCTGGGCATGACGTTAAAGTGCATCCGGCAGTGGGACTAGGAGGTTAACCCCTTTACTACTGTTACCCCAGGTGGCCCTTGGCAAAGGCCTAGTACCTGACTGCCCCCTAGCCAGGGATACGGCAAAGACCTCAACGGCGGAGCAGGCGGAAGATGGTAGATTTAAGAACTACCACAACGGCTACGATGGCGGAAGAAGGCTGCAGCAGAAAAGGGTCCCCAGTTGTCTTGGACTCCATGCCACTGGACCCTGACCCGATTCTGTCAAGGATCGTGTGGTGACTGTCTGTGCACCAGTCTAAAACAAAGTCACGCATAGGCATCCTCCATAAAGGGATGCACCCCTACCAGGAGGATCGTCATTCTCGTTCGAGTGACCGCCGATGATGACAATCGTTCAAATAGAGAGATAGGAAAGAGCTTTCGTAGAACCCGAAAGAAGTGGTTCATAAAGGTAATAAAGTCAGGGGAAAAAAACTAAAGTGTGTCAAAGTACATGGCTCTTAAAGATATCACTTTCATCATTTTGTGGAATAAAATCAGGCCATGCTTGTGTCTGCAGTGATCACTTTGGAAAAATTTTGTTTGACCATTTGCAGTGACGTGCAGTCAGGGGAGGCAGGTGAGGCGGGGCCTCACGTGCCATCATGGAAAGAAAAAAAAAGTAAAAAGGAAAAAAAAATTGTTATATGTATCCAGTGATTATACTATAAAATTATTTTCCATTTAACTTCACCAGTTTTAGATTATTTTTATTCAAAATCGCTGAATTTGCACATTTGCCGTTCAAATACTGAGTTGAGCCTCGCCATGGATTGCGCAATGACTCGGCCAACTGCTGGCCTGCTGTGCAGTGAGACTGTATTGCTATATGAATTATATTATACATTTCCATAGTTTAGTTAGCTGAGGTATATAATGTACAGTGTATTTTGTCAACAACTGTATGTGTGTAACGTATTTCTTGTGCTGAGCAATCATAAAACGGCTGCGAAGACGCACTGGGTGAGGCTCGCAGTAATCCCGCCTCATAGTGGTAGAGGGCGCTAGTGATCCCAGAGATCATTCTTGCAACTACTCGGCTGCAGAATAAGTGACAACAAGCAGCAACAGTTAGCGATCGTTTATTTTTTCCTCTCGCTTGGACTTTTAACATGGAGGATTACATATCTAAACTGGACTTTCAATCGAAGCAGGAGGTAATAATTAAAGGAAGATCTCCATCGAGACAGAGAGACTTTTAAAACTGAAGAAAGATAAGGAAGACTTCTATAAACAAGTTATCGATGCTTTTGTTCAGAAGGAGCGGCGCATGGACTTCATTTATAAGTAAAGGTAAGACCATAATAACGTTTTTTTAATTAAATGTGCTTTTTTGTGTGCTACAGTTTGTATGTGTAAAGTTAAAGTTAAGTTAAAGTACCAATGATTGTCACACACACACTAGGTGTGGTGAAATTTGTCCTCTGCATTTGACCCATCCCCTTGATCACCCCCTGGGAGGTGAGGGGAGCAGTGGGCAGCAACGGCGCCGCGCCCGGGAATAATTTTTGGTGATTTAACCCCCAATTCCAACCCTTGATGCGGAGTGCCAAGCAGGGAAGAATGCTGGTATGAGCTTTTAAACATAACCCGTTAACTGCTGCCAATCAAATGGTGAATAAGATACTCTTTAGGGTTCATATGTTTGTAAATCTGACTGTGATGAAGTCAGTGCCTCACCAGCCATCAACCTCACCGCACGTCACTGATTGTTTATGTTAAATGTGGAATGAGTGAGGGGTTGGGATATTACAAGCATCTGCTTCATCCAACCCCTTCTCAAGCCTTGCATAAATGTCTCTGCCAAAAATGTGTGTTGTTGTACTGTGCAGGTTTGAAATAAATACTTCAATTCAATTCAATTCATTCAAATAAGATGTGAGCGCATTGGGCATTAATACATTAACTGTTGTTTATTGCTTGTTTGTATCCATAATTCATTCCTTACAAGAGATAACAGGAATATAGGAAACTTCACCTGCAGTGTCCAGTATCTCGTATTTATTTCACAGTCAGACTTTTTTGCTAAAAAGTTACTAAATTAATTTCAACTCACTGAATTGTTTCGGATCGTATCATTATAAAAAAAAAAAAACTTGGAAAATGAGAGTGTAAAATCACAGCTGTCAAAGAATAGAATCTTGTGGTACGCCATATGATCTGGCTTGATGGCTTTTGCACTGCAAAAACTGAAATCTAAGTAAGATGAAATATCTCAAATAAGGGTGATATTTGCTTATTTTCTGTCTTATAAGATCATTCTTCTCACTAAGCAGATTTTATGTTAGAGTGTTTCACTTGTTATACGGGTTTTGGTCCTAAATGATCTCAGTAAGATATTACAGCTTGTTGCTGAGATTTTATGACCTACATTGAGTAGAACATGCTTGAAACTAGAATATCAACTGTTGCAAAGCTGTGTCATCAACACTCACAAGTATAAAACTGCTTTTTCAAAATAATAATTTATTATTTCAAGCATGAACAAAAAAATCATGACTTTGACACAATTGTGTCTCATAATTAAAACAGATGACAGCCAAATGGACTTTGCTGTTTTATTTTTAATGAAACAATAGAAAATACGTACTCATATAGTAGTACAGTTGGCACAGTACAGTAAACTGACAGTTAATATTTAAACATTTCACATGTGACACTTCAAACTATTTTGAACAGAAATACTTCATGCACATTCAGGTAAATTCTTCAAAATGACAATTAAAAAACATTTGGCTGGGGGCCGGGCTGTATATATATATGTGTATTTATACATGTTATATATATATATATATATATATATATATATATATATATATATATATATATGTTATATATATATATATATATATATATATATATATATATATATAAAATATATATATATAACATGTATATATATATGTGTATTTATACATGTTATATATATAATATATAATATATATATATATATATATATATATAAAATATATATATATATATAACATGTATATATATATTTTGTATTTATACATGTTCTATATATAATATATAATATATATATATATATATATATAACATGTATATATATATGTGTATTTATACATGTTATATATATATATATATATATATATAACATGTATATATATATATGTGTATTTATACATGTTATATATATATATACTGCATATATATATATATATATATATATATATATATATATATATATATATATATATATATATATATATATATATATATTCCTTGTGCACTAATTGACTGAAAAAGCACGCACTTGGCGCGATGATGTCATGTTATCCATGGAAAAATGCATTTTTAGACAATATGATTTGCCTGAGCGGCTAGGAGACCCCGAGAGTAACAAGCGGTTGCCTTGTTGCCTTTCCGTTAAGAACAATAAATTAGTTTTTAGTGTAAGTTTGCCGGTTTCAAGAAATGTAATGCCGAGCGCATATCATTATGTCAAGATAATGGCACTAGCATTTACTTAATTTAAGAATATTTGTCAACATATTGAGAAAAAATTTCTCTTTTTTTTTTTGTCTACCAAGAAAAGTGCACTTGTTATTAGTGAGAATATACTTATTTTAAGGTATTTTTGTGTTCATTGAGATTAGCTAATTTTACTTGTTTTGGAAAGTCTTGACAAGCCAAATTTTCTTGTTCTATTGGCAGATCATTTTCCTTAGTTCAATTAAAAGACCCCTCATTTTTGTATGTATTTTTCTTGTTTTTGAACACTGACTTTTTGCAGTGTGGTGTTTTTCAAGAGTTCTTGAGATTTAAATTGTTGTTTGTAAAATGAGAGAGCGAACGCCTCAGATTTAGTTGATGACATGTTTGCTTTTCTCTGTAGTTCATTTGCGTTTGTAGTGGCACAAAAGAAAAGATGGCGTGAGTCTGGTACGTAACACAACACCACAGAAATGGTCAAATATAGCAGCAGCAGGTCTTACAGGACACAGCTGTGTGGAACCTCACTTGGCAATTTGAGTGCTCTTTAATGATACGTTTGACGCCTTGCAACCAGCAGTGTGAGTGTAAAGTCAGTTTGCAATGCATTTATGTTGCAATAAAAAGTGCACCACAGACTAATCAAATGTTTAGACTTTAAACGAATGTTGTTTTTAAAGACTGTTGCAAAAAAAATTGTTTGACAGGCGCTCACTGCCATTTCAAAGGACACACTGCAATAAACACCTGTCGAAGATTACCTGTGACACGAGCACCCTGCAGTTTTTAAGGACCTGCTGAAATAAACAACAGTCAAAGATCTTCTATATAACAGGAGTGCCCTGCTGTTTAAGGAGCTACTGAAAAAAACACCAGTCAAAGATCATCTAAAGTATATGACAGGAGCGCCCTGCTGTTTTAAGGACCTACTGAAATATACATTAGTCAAAGATCATCTATATGACAGGAGTGCCCTGCTGTAATAAACAGAAGACGAAGATAATCTATATGACACGAGCGCCCTGAAGTTTTAAAAAGCTACTAAAATATACACTAGTCAAAGATAATCTAAATGACTGGAGTGCCCTGCTGTAATAAAAACTAGTCAAAGATCTTCTAAATGACAAGAGTGCCTTGGTTTTTTTAAGGACCTACTGAAATATACACTACGCACAGATCATCTAAATGACAGGAGTGTCCTGCTGTATTAAAAACTATAGTCAAAGATCTTCCTGGTGTTTTTAAGGACAAGCTGAAATTAACACCAGTCAAAGATCATCCATATGTCAGGAGTTTCCAATTGTGACAAACACTAATCAAAGATCATATATATGACAGGAGTGCTTTGCTGTTTTTAAGGACACGCTGAAATTAACACCAGTCAAAGATCATCCATATGTCAGGAGTTTCCAATTGTGACAAACACTAGTCAAAGATCCTATATATGACAGGAGTGCTTTGCTGTTTTTAAGATCTCCTGAAAAAAAATACTAGTCAAACATCACAATATGACGGGAGTGCCCTGCTGTAATAAACACTAGTCAAAGATCGTCTATAAAACAGGAGTGCCCTGCTGTTTCAAAGACCTGCTAAAATAAACACGAGTCAAAGATAGTAGTTATATACTGTTTTTAAGGACTTACTGAAAGAAACACGAGTCAAAGATCCTCTAAATGACAAGAGTGCCTTGGGTTTTTAAGGACCTACTGAAAGATGTTCTAAATGACAGGAGCGCCCTGCTGTTTTTAAGGACACGTTCAAATTAACACCAGTCAAAGATCATCCATATGTCAGGAGTTTCCAGCTGTGACAAACACTAATCAAAGATCATATATATGACAGGAGTGCTTTGCGGTTTTCAAGATCTACTGAAAAAAATGGTAGTCAAAGATCACGATATGACAGGAGTGCCAATGCTATAATAAACACTAGTCAAAGATTCTCTATTTGACAGGAGTGCCCTGATGTTTAAGGACCTACTGAAATAAACACCAGTCAAAGATCATCTAAACTATATGACAGGAGCGCCCTGCTGTTTTAAGGACCTACTGAAATATACATTAGTCAAAGATCATCTAAATGACAGGAGTGCCGTGCTGTATTAAAAACTATGGTCAAAGATCTTTTATGTTACAGGAGTGGCCTGCTGTTTTTAAGGACGCGCTGAAATTAACACCAGTCAAAGATCATCCATATGTCAGGGGTTTCCAGCTGTGACAAACACCAATCAAAGATCATATATATGACAGGACTGCGTTGCTGTTTTTAAGATCTACCGAAAAATATACTAGTCAAAGATCACGATATTACAGGAGTGCCCCGCTGTAATAAACACTCGTCAAAGATCCTCTATATGAGAGGAGTGCCCTGCTGTTTAAGGACCTACTAAAATAAACAACAGTCAAAGATCATTTATATGACAGGAGTGCTCTGCTGTTTAAGGACCTACTGAAATAAAGACCCGTCAAAGGTAATCTAAAGTACATGACAGGAGAGCACTGCTGTTATAAGGACCTACTGAAATATACATTAGTCAAAGATCATCTATACGACAGGAGTGCCCTGCTGTAATAAACACAAGACAAAGATAATCTATATGACACGAGCGCCCTACTGTTTGAAGGCGCTACTAAAATATACACCAGTCAAAGATCCTCTAAATGAGAAGAGTGCCTTGTTTTTTTAAGGACCTACTGAAATATACACTACTAAAAGATCAGGAGTGCCCATGCTGTAATAAACACTAGTCAAAGATCCTCTATGTAACAGGAGTGCCCTTCTGTTTTAAGGACATGCTAAAATAAACACGAGTCAAAGGTAGTCAATAACAGGAGCGTGCTGCTGTTTTTAAGGACGCACTGAAATTAACACCAGTCAAAGATCATCCATATGTCAGGAGTTTCCAGTTGTGACAAACACCAATCAAAGATCATATATATGACAGGACTGCGTTGCTGTTTTTAAGATCTACCGAAAAATATACTAGTCAAAGATCACGATATTACAGGAGTGCCCCGCTGTAATAAACACTCGTCAAAGATCCTCTATATGAGAGGAGTGCCCTGCTGTTTAAGGACCTACTAAAATAAACACTTGTCAAAGATCATTTATATGACAGGAGTGCTCTGCTGTTTAAGGACCTACTGAAATAAAGACCAGTCAAAGGTAATCTAAAGTACATGACAGGAGAGCACTGCTGTTATAAGGACCTACTGAAATATACATTAGTCAAAGATCATCTATACGACAGGAGTGCCCTGCTGTAATAACACAAAACAAAGATAATCTATATGACACGAGCGCCCTACTGTTTGAAGGCGCTACTAAAATATACACCAGTCAAAGATCCTCTAAATGAGAAGAGTGCCTTGTTTTTTTTAAGGACATACTGAAATATACACTACTAAAAGATCAGGAGTGCCCATGCTGTAATAAACACTAGTCAAAGATCCTCTATGTAACAGGAGTGCCCTTCTGTTTCAAGGACCTGCTAAAATAAACACGAGTCAAAGGTAGTCTATAACAGGAGCGTGCTGCTGTTTTTAAGGAGGCGCTGAAATTAACACCAGTCAAAGATCATCCATATGTCAGGGGTTTCCAGCTGTGACAAACACCAATCAAAGATAATATATATGACAGGACTGCGTTGCTGTTTTTAAGATCTACCGAAAAATATACTAGTCAAAGATCACGTTATTACAGGAGTGCCCCGCTGTAATAAACACTCGTCAAAGATCCTCTATATGACAGGAGTGCCCTGCTGTTTAAGGACCTAATGTAATAAACACTAATCAAAGATCCTCTATGTAACAGGAGTGCCCTTATGTTTCAAGGACCTGCTAAAATAAACAAGAGTCAAAGGTAGTCTATAACAGGAGCGTGCTGCTGTTTTTAAGGACTTCCTGAAAGAAACACGAGTCAAAGATCATCTAAATGACAGAAGCTCCCTGCTGTTTTTGACTTACATAAATAAAAGAGCAACGTAAGGAGATGAATAAGACAGTATGAAGTGCAGGGCACATTTTAAAAATGTGATAAATAAATGAAATACTAACAATGTATATAATAATTGCATTTACACATATTCAAATTAAAACTCGTAAGAATGAATGAATACATTGTTTTTACTGTTTTAATGTTGCATGTTTAGTTTGCATACTGTGGGCTGGTTAATAGCAGCTTTACTCTGAAAAGACCTAACCGGAAGTCTACCTTTAATTAGGTAACTTTCTACTCTCTAGTGTTGTTTCTATTATTTAAAACAAAACACAACATTTCTATGCAGGGAAAATAATCACGTGACGGCACATGGCAAGGTGCGGTGTGCGCATGCTTGTGGTAAAAAAAACAACAACAACAAAAACAGCACACCAATGCTGTAATAAACACTAGTCAAAGATCCTCTATATGACAGGTGTGCTCTGATGTTTAAGGACCTACTGAAATAAACACCAGTCAAAGATCTTCTAAAGTATATGACAGGAGCGACCTGCTGTTATAAGGACCTACTGAATTATACATTAGTCAAAGATCATCTAAATGACAGGAGTGCCCTGCTGTATTAAAAACTATGGTCAAAGATCTTTTATGTTACAGGAGTGGCCTGCTGTTTTTAAGGACGCGCTGAAATTAACACCAGTCAAAGATCATCCATATGTCAGGGGTTTCCAGCTGTGACAAACACCAATCAAAGATCATATATATGACAGGACTGCGTTGCTGTTTTTAAGATCTACCGAAAAATATACTAGTCAAAGATCACGTTATTACAGGAGTGCCCCGCTGTAATAAACACTCGTCAAAGATCCTCTATATGACAGGAGTGCCCTGCTGTTTAAGGACCTACTGAAATAAACACTCGTCAAAGATCCTTTATGTGATAGGAGCAGGGGCGCCGCTAGGGATTTTGGGCCCCATGAAAATAATCTTTACAGGGCCCCCAACACAGTGTCATTATTTTTTCTGTATTATAACTTCATCATCATTAGGGGCCTCTCAGGGCCCCCCTCCATCATGGGCCCCTAGAATCCGTCTCCTTTACCCCCCCTTTTCGGCGCCCCTGGATAGGAGTGCCCTGCTGTTTAAGGACCTACTGAAATAAACACTCGTCAAAGATCCTTTATGTGATAGGAGTGCCCTGCTGTTTAAGGACCTACTGAAATAAAGACCAGTCAAAGATCATCTAAAGTATATGACAGGAGAGCCCTGCTGTTATAAGGACCTACTGAAATATACATTAGTCAAAGATCATCTATACGACAGGAGTGCCCTGCTGTAATAAACACAAGACAAATATAATCTATATGACACAAGCGCCCTACTGTTTTAAGGAGCTACTAAAATATACACTAGTCAAAGTCTTTGACTCAAAGATCGTATAAATGAGAAGAGTGCCTTGGTTTTTTAAGGACCTACTGCCCCCCGCGACTCCAAAGGGAATAAGCGGTAGAAAATGGATAGATGGATGAAATATACACTACTAAAAGATCAGGAGTGCTTTTACTCTGAAAAGACCTAACCGGAAGTCTACCTTTAATTAGGTAACTTTCTACTCTCTAGTGTTGTTTCTATTATTTAAAACAAAACACAACATTTTTATGCAGGAAAAATAATCACGTGACGGCACATGGCAAGGTGCGGTGTGCGCATGCGTAAATGCTTGTGGTTTAAAAAAAACAAAAAACAAACCCAGAGCGCGCTCGGAGGAGGGATTTAATAAGGTTATTGTGCCGTCACGCGCCAATTTATTAATAAGAATTACACGGCGCGTTCGTCTTGTGTACGTGCACGCGCGACACGGGAAGGGGGGCGGTCCCGGGGGAGGAAGGGGAGGTGGGGGCTAATCTCCACGCACTTGATGCGGGGCGCAGTTTTTGCGTGGCGCTCGCTCGGTGCGCAGCAGCAGTGCGACTGAAAGTGGACTTTTTTTTTTCTTTCTTTTTTTTTCACGCACACATCCGTGGGATATTTTTTTTTTTTAAACGTGTTTTTAAAAGAAAAGATGAGTCAAGAAAGGATTTAGCTGTCACCCGGCCGGGACCCATCAGGAGGACATCCGTTACGCCGGCCGGGTTCGGTCCATGCCATTCGGGCTGCCGCTGCGACCACCGCCGGTCCGGAAGGCAGAGTCGGAACCGTTCGGCGCCGGTTGCGCACGTGCGGATGCGGAGAGCCGAGTCGAGCAACACGGCTCTTTTCGAAATGTGACATTTGCGGTGCGACCACGACGTTGACAGCCGCGCTTGCCCCCTCTTCACGTTCCCCATCGCATCTACCGGCATCGAGCAAAAAAAAAAAAAAAGGTTGGTCGGTGTCCGTCATGCAAGACGCAAATGGAGCATGTCCAATGCATCATATGAGAGGGGGGAGGGGCGGGGTGTTGTTGATGTGACATGGATGCTCTAATGCAAAATGCATTAACACAAAGCCCGGAGGATTTCTGCATGTATACACACACACAGATCATCACTACACACACCAACAAAATGTGTCACCAATGGAGGACTGTGCATGGGAATCGAACGGTTGGCACTTGTGTCCTCCATTTGCATGCCACAAAAACACACACTGGGGGATATTCTGGGGAGTGTCAAGCAGTCCATCATTGTTAAGAGGTTAGGTGTCATTCTCTATTCCTAACACACACCCACACACACACTCGCACACTCTTGTATTTGTATTTTGTATTGTATTTGTTACCTTCTTGAGACCTGTCTTACGTCAGCACCGGAAGTCGTAAAATCAGCTGTTCACCTGGCGGCTTTTTTTGGGGGGGGATGATTAGGGAAGTCCTTCTTTGGCTTGTTTTATCATATATTGCTGCCTTTGCACCTGTCAATGTTTACTTTTGTATGCACATTAAATCAACAAAAAAATCCTGACTTTGGAGCAATGTTCACGGACTCTAGTATTTGGCTCTCTATTAGATGCAATGGTTTTCCGTATTAGGACCATGATTTATGTGCTCATATGGAAGGTTGTTGATGTCTCAAGAAGGGTAGTAATACAAGCACACACACACACACACACACACACACACACACACACACACACACACACACACACACACACACACACACACACACACAAACAAACAAACATACACACACACACTTGTATTTCTGCCCTTCTTGAGACATCAACAAGGAAAGGTACCTTCCATATGAGGACATAAATCATGGTCCCAATACGGAAAACCATTGCATCTAAAAGAGAGCCAAATACTAGAGTCCGTGAACATTGCTCAAAAGTCAGGATTTTTTGTTGATTTAATATGCATACAAAAGTAAACAATGACAGGTGCAAAGGCAGCAATATATGATAAAACAAGCTAAAGAAGGACTTCCCTAATCATCCCCCAAAAAAGCCACCAGGTGAACAGCTGATTTTACGACTTCCGGTACTGACGTAAGACAACCCGCGTCCCGTATGTGACCGTAGGATGAACAAATACACTACGGTACTAAGACTATAGTGGGTTCTTGAGACCTGTCTTACGTCAGCACCGGAAGTCGTAAAATCAGCTGTTCACCAGGCGGGTTTTTTCGGGGATGAATAGGGAAGTCCTTCATTAGCTTGTTTTATCATATATTGCTGCCTTTGCACCTGTCAATGTTTACTTTTGTATGCACATTAAATCAACAAAAAATCCTGACTTTGGAGCAATGTTCACGGACTCTAGTATTTGGCTGCTGTTAGATACAATGGTTTTCCGTATTGGGACCATGATTTATGTCCTCATGTGGAAGGTACCTTTCCTTGTTGATGTCTCAAGAAGGGTAGAAATACAAGAACACACACACACACACACACACACTTGTATTTGTTACCTTCTTGAGACCGCTGAAAAATGCCTAATTTTGAGAGATTTTACCACCAGGAACGCAAATGAGATCTCTATTTTTTGTTTTTTTGTATCGTGCTTTAGGTCGATCGGATCACAGATGGCCCCTGTACCGCACTTTGGGCAAACCAGCTGTAAAAGCTAACTGTTAATGGCCACTATAGTCTTAGTCCCATAGTGTATTTGTTCATCCTATGGTCACATATGTGACGCGGGTTGTCTTAAGTCAGCACCGGAAGTCGTAAAATCAGCTGTTCACCTGGCGGCTTTTTTGGGGGGGATGATTAGGGAAGTCCTTCTTTAGCTTGTTTTATCACATATTGCTGCCTTTGCACCTGCCAATGTTTACTTTTGTATGCACATTAAATCAACAAAAAAAATCCTGACTTTGGAGCAATGTTCACGGACTCTAGTATTTGGCTCTCTATTAGATGCAATGGTTTTCCGAATTGGGACCATGATTTATGTGCTCATATGGAAGGTACCTTTCCTTATTGATGTCTCAAGAAGGGTAGAAATACAAGAACACACACACACACACAAACACACACACACACACACACACACACACACACACACACACACACACACACACACACACACACACACACACACACACACACGTGGAACAATGCTCTTGCTGCTGGTCCTTCAAACAAACACTTTTCTGGAATGCCCTGGGGACTCCATGTGGCCAACATTGTCAAGAGAAAAGGGGGGTGTTGGGGGGTAAAAAGAGCATTCTCTAAATGTATGTGTGTGTGTGTGTTTGCATTCAGCTGCTTCTTAGGTCAGCTAAAACCAAGAGTGTACCCCCCTAGCAACACCCTTTTCTGGAGGGTACCCCAGTCTCAGTGGTCAATACGTCAGCAAGAAATGAAGCATACATCACCACTCGGGTGCAGTAAAGCAGAAGAAGTATAGTCAATGTGTTTATGCATGGATGCATTGACATAAGTGATGATCAATAGCATAATATATGATCTTTGTTATTGGCAATGTGATATTTCCAAGTGGCTACATTTCATTGAAGTACATCTATACTGGAAAGAGGAATAGTCTGTTCCGGGGTCAACATGTCGCTGTTATAACACCTTTATACTGGTAAAGGACGTGGCGTACATAAAATATTTTCCACTTTGATACATTTTGTACATAAATGAATGAATAATGTAAAATATTAAAATATTTGTGTGATAGGTGGTAAAAATACAAATTAGTGTAATGTCTAATCCAACCCCCTTAAGATATATGTTCTTATTAGTGTTGTCCCGATACCAAAATGTATTTCGATACTTTTCTAAATAAAGGGGACCACAAAAATGGCATTATTGGCTTTATTTTAACACAAACTCTTACAGTACATTAAACATATGTTTCTTATTGCAAGTGTGTCCTTAAATAAAATGGTGAACACACTAGACAATTTGTCTTTTAGTAGTACGTAAACAAACAAAGGCTCCTAATTTAGTCTGCTGACATATGCAGTATCATATTGTGTCATTTTCCATTCTATTATTTTGTCAAAATTATTAAGGACAAGTGGTAGAAAATGAATTATTAATCTACTTGTTCATTTAATGTTAATATCTGTTTCTCTTTTAACATGTTCTATCTACACTTCTGTTAAAATGTAATAATCACTTATTCTTCTGTTTGGATGCTTTACATTAGTTTTTAGAGGCGGTATAGTACCGAATATCGCGGTACTATACCAATACTGGTATACCGTACAACCCTAGTTCTTATTATTCTTTACTATTATTATAATCCAAACAATTAAAACATTTCTAACGGCTTTAGCACACTTAAAAAACGTATATCTTGCAAGACGTGTACACATTTTCAAAGACTATACAGTAAGACACGCATGTTGTCTGCCATTTTTTCCCCTGTTAATTAATTCAGGATGTGTTCATTTAGTCTGTATAGTGTGCCAAATGTTCCCTGGGGCCGCACTTTTGACATCCCTGATGTAAAAGCAATGTTTTAAGTCCACTAGCATTGCCACATTTTTTTTGAATAGCCATGTAAGTGTAAAAAGAAGTTAGCCCCAATATAATTCAACTAATTCAGACTTTAATTAAGTAAATTAGTCACTTTTAACGGAGAGAGCTCTCAAAGTGTGTCATGTGGTTAAATACAAATAGCACAATCAAAACATGATGCAACTACAGAAACATTGCAAAAATAAAATAATAAATATAATAAAATTAATATTTTGAATAATAAAAACAAATACATTTAAAAAATAAAATTAACTATTACAGGAATGCACACTTAAACACATTTGAACTGCCATTTAAAAATGTCAATATGGGGCAGCTCTCAGCCCATAAGGGAGAGCATTCCACCTTGAAGGGGCGACTAACTATCACCTTTGCTTTTTAATTTTGTACGAGGGGGGGCGGTCAGCCTTAAATGTTCCATTGTGTACAGGTGCCATTATTAGGACATTTTTTCCTCTATATTTCAACGACTAACACACGACTCTTAATGCCAAAGATCAGGTTTGAGCATTCCAAGAGCCATCATTTTAACCAGTGTAAATACAAAAATAATAATAAAAAACATAATGTAAAAATAACTAACGACATTGAGTAGTGTTGTCCCGATACCAATATTTCATACATTTCGATACTTTTCTGTACTTTGATACTTTTCTAAATAAAGGGCACCACAAAAAATGGCATTATTGGCTTTATTTTAACAAAAAAATCTTAGGGTACATTAAACATATGCTTCTTATTGCAAGTTTATCCTTAAATAAAATAGTGAACATACAAGACAACTTGTCTTTTAGTAGTAAGTAAGCAAACAAAGGCTCCTAATTTAGTGTGCTGACATATGCAGTAACATATTGTGTCATTTTCCATTCTATCATTTTGTCAAAATTATTAAGGACAAGTGGTAGAAAATGAATTATTAATCTACTTGTTCATTTACTGTTAATATCTGCCTACTTTCTCTTTTAAAATGTTTTTTCTACACTTCTGTTAAAATGTAATAATCACTTATTCTTCTGTTGTTCGGATGCTTTACATTAGTTTTGGATGATACCGCAAATTTGGGTATCAATCCGATACCAAGTAGTTACAGGATCATACATTGGTCATATTCAAAGTCCTCATGTGTCCAGGGACGTATTTCCTGAGTTTATAAATATAATATAAATTATATCGATGTAATAATAGTAGTATCGACTAGATACGCTCCTGTACTTGGTATCATTACAGTGGATGTTGGGTGTAGATCCACCAATGGTGTTTGTTTACATTGCGACGCCGGTGAGCTATGGTGTGTAGTGAACCATGTTTAGCTATTCCACGTCCTGCAGGGATGATACTTGTAAGAAACTTACTTTATTTGTCGCCATAGAGACAAGGATTAGTAATTTAGAAGTAGCTAAAACTGGACTTTAGCCGCTAGCTAGCTAGCCACGTCTTAAAGCACCTCTTCTTGAGAGCGTTTCAGTGTTATAACTTCACCTTTATTGTTAGTTTTTAAGCTAAAATGCGTCCGTTCTCCCTTTTCTGTCTACACACTGTGTCTGCTTGTAAGTACTCTGTGATTGTGCGCTGCCGAACATGCTCGTCTGCTCGTAAAACCAGCAATGTCACGTGACGACGACGGGAGATCGGTACTTAGTAGAGGCGGTATAGTACCAAATATGATTCATTAGTATCGTGGTACTATACCAGGGGTCGGCAACCCAAAATGTTGAAAGAGCCATATTGGACCAAAAATACAAAAAAAAATCTGTCTGGAGCCGCAAAAAATTAAAAGCCATATTACATGCAGATAGTGTGTCATGAGATATAAATTGAATTAAGAGGACTTAAAAGAAACTAAATGAGCTCAAATATAGCTACAAATGAGGCATTATGATGCAATATGTACATATAGCCAGCCTAAATAGCATGTTAGCATCAATTAGCTTGCAGTCATGCAGTGACCAAATATGTCTGATTAGCACTCCACACAAGTCAATAACATCAACAAAACTCACCTTTCATTCATGCACAACGTAAAAAGTCTGGTGGACAAAATGAGACAGAAAAAGAAGTGGCATAAAACACGTAATAGAAAGTCGGAGAAAGTTGTACATGTAAACAAACTAAGGTGAGTTCAAGGACCGCCAAAATTAGTAGGACAAAACGGCGCTCGCCAAATACTCGAATCAGTGAAGCATGTTTAATATAAACAGTGTGCTTTATAACAACTAAGGAGATTTGTGTCATGTTTGTCCTCCTACAGAAACCATATTAATACAAAAAATAGATTGTTTTCCCCTCATCTTTTTCCATTTTTCATACATTTCTGAAAAAGCTCCAGAGAGCCACTAGGGCGGCGCTCATGCGGCTCTAGACCCGCGGGTTGCCGACCCCTGTACTATACCAATACCGGTATAGCATACAACCCTACTATTGAACTAAATACATCTCCCTTAATGAGGAGTTTTATGAAAAAAAATGTATAGTTTCAACATTTTAGGTGATGTTTGGTAGGCCCACAGGGCGCCTATTTACAACTGTAGTTTATCATTTGAACTGTCTGATCCCGTGTGATTGATTGCCATCACGTGTGGGCGTAGTATTCCTATTTATATTTAAGTCCCATGAAAGATGATCACGGGACTATTTTTAAGACTGTCTGGCAAGTCATCATTTGTTGACGTTTGGGAGTTGGGGGGGTGGGGCAGTCCATGCTTGAGATGAAACACCAGCCAAGTCAATTAGCATGTGGTCCTGCTGCGAGCCCCCTGTTCCATGCTAATGAGGCCTAATTAGGATGGCGAGGGATACCCTGAAGGAAAAACACCTACTCAGGAGTTGATTAAAATGTCATCATTGTCTTCGCGGTTTTTGGCGTTTCACTACCAGCTGATAAGGATTGGCGACGTCATGGAGGCGAGCGGGGAAACAGATGGACGGATCAACGCGGTTATTATCATGCTTTTGTTCAACCAGCGCGTGGATTATTCCTCCGGCGTCTTCCTGCTTTTTAGTCCACAACAAAAGCCTCAGAAGTGGCTGCATATTTGACTTTAAAAAAAACTCTGAAGAAAGTCCCGTCCTTGTTTGGAAAGTCCCCACAACTTGGTAACAAACATGTGTCCTGTCAGCAGATCCTTGACTAACTTTAAATACCAAATACAAACAAAAGAGTATAAAACATTGCTCATAATAGCATAGAAAGTTGAGAGAATGGAATATTTCCCACTATAAAAATGCAATTCAACGGTTCCGTGGTCAAACTGTCACCATCAGACATCAACTGTACCATTAACTTTACAGGCCATGTCCTCAGGAATATTTTAATAGTTGGCATTCAAGTATAATATTTAGAGATGTCCGATAATATCGGTCTGTCAATATTATCGGCCGATAAATGCTTTAAAATGTAATATCGGAAATTATCGGTATTGGTTTCAAAAAGTTAAATGTATGACTTTTTAAAACGCCGCTGTGTACACGGACGTAGGGAGAAGTACAGAGCGCCAATAAACCGTAAAGGCACTGCCTTTGCGTGCCGGCCCAGTCACATAATATGGAATAGAATAGAATAGAATAGAAAGTACTTATATTGATCCCTGGGGGAAATTCAGCACCTCAGTTCGCTCACAATAGACAATGATAATAATAAATTATATAATATATATAATATACATATACTCTACATTTAAGTGCAGTCAAGAAGGAACATATGCATCATACAGTCTGATGGCTGTCGGTATGAAGGACCTCCTGTGTCGTTCCGTGTTGCATTTTGGGAGTCTGAGCCTTCCACTGAACGTGCTTATTCTCCACGCAAGGTCCGATTGTAGTGGGTGGGAGGTGTTGTCCATAATGGCTAGGAGCTTTGCTAGACTTCTCCTCTCTGACACCACCACCAGTGAGTCGAGCTCCACTCCCACCACGTTACTGGCCTCTACCAACTTGTCCAGTCTGTTTGCGTCCCTCGCTCTCAGCCCGCTGCCCCAGCAGGTCACGGCGTCCAAGAAGGCGCCCGCCACCACCGATTCGTAGAACATCTTCATCATCTTTGTACAGACGTTGAAGGATCCTAGTCTCCTGAGAAAGGAGAGGCGGCTCTGTCCCTTCTTGTTTTGACCCATTCAGCTTGTTGTCCATGTGTACTCCCAGGTATTTATAATCCTCAACCATGTCCACATAGACCCCCCTGATGGAAACAGGCGTCGCCGGAGTACTCCTCCTCCTTCCCAGGTCCACAACCAGTTCCTTGGTCTTCGTCACATTAAGCTGGAGGTGGTTCTTTCCACACCATGTGACAAAGTCCTCCACCAGTGCCCTGTATTCCTCATCGTCATCATCCTCAATACACCCTACTATCGCAGAGTCATCAGAAAACTTCTGAAGGTGGCAGGACTCTGAGTGATAATGAAAATCGGTGGTATAAATGGTGAAGAGGAAGGGGGAGAGGACTGTGCCCTGCGGGGCCCCGGTGTTGCTGACCAGCCTGTCAGACACACAGTCCTGCAGTTGCACGTACTGTGGTCTGTCAGTCAGATAATCAACAACCCAGAACACCAAGGGGGCCTCCACCTGCATCGTCTCCAACTTCACACCCAGTAGTCCAGGCCGTATGGTATTAAAAACACTGGAGAAGTAAAAAAACATGACCCTCACACTGCTCGCAGGCTTGTCTAGGTGGGTGTGGGCTCGGTTCAGCAGGTAGATGACTGCGTCCTCCACTCCCAGTTGGGGCTGGTAGGCGAATTGGAGTAGGTCCAGGTGGGGCTTGACTGTAGGGCGGAGTTGTTCCAGGACTAACCTCTCCATGGTCTTCATGATATGGGAGGTTAGAGCCACCGGCCTGTAGTCCTTCGACGTGCTGGGTCGCGTGCACTTGCGGATGGGGGTCGCGTGCACTTGGGGATGGGGACCACGCATTAGGTTTTCCACCGTGTGGGGACTTTCTGCAGCCTAAGGCTCATGTTGAAGATGTGCTGGAGCACACCACACAGCTTTGAGCACCCTGGGGCTCACACCGTCAGGACCCACGGCCTTGCCTGTTTGTAACTTATTAAGCTGTGCATTCACCTGTTCTGCAGACAGACACACTGGAGGGGGGGTCTCAGGTGATTGGGGGAGGGGGGGGGGGGGGGGTTCATCAAACTGAGGGTGAGGTGTTAAGTGGGGGGAGGTAGTCATTGGATTTGGGGGGCTGTAAGGAGGGGAGGGGGGGATGGAATGGTTCGCTGAAGTTGTCAGGGGGCCGGCTGGCATGTGTCAAACCTGTTAAAGAACTGGTTTAGTTCATTGGCCCTCTCTTTGTCTTCGTCCACCCCCCTACCCCCCGACGGTTTGAGGCCGGTGATGGTCTGCATACCTCTCCAAACCGCCTTCATGTTGTTGTCCTTCAGCTTCCCTTATAATATCTACAGCTTTTCACACACACAAGTGAATACTTGGTCAACAGCCATACAGGTCACACTGAGGGTGGCCGTATAAACAACTTTAACACTGTTACAAATATGCGCCACACTGTGAACCCACACCAAACAAGAATGACAAACACATTTCGGGAGAACATCCGCACCGTAACACAACATAAACACAACAGAACAAATACCCAGAACCCCTTGCAGCACTAACTCTTCCGGGACGCTACAATATACACCTCCCTCTACCCTCTACCCTCAACCTCCTCATGCTCTCTCAGAGAGAGTATGTCCCAAATTCCAAGCTGCTGTTTTGAGGCATGCTAAAAAAAATAATGCACTTTCTGACTTCAATAATAAATATGGCAGTGCCATGTTGGCATTTTTTTTCCATAACTTGAGTTGATTTATTTTGGAAAACCATGTTACATTGTTTAATGCATCCAGCGGGGCTTCACAACAAAATTAGGCATAATAATGTGTTAATTCCACGACTGTACATATCGGTATCGGTTGATATCGGAATCGGTAATTAAGCGTTGGACAATATCGGATATCGGCAAAAAAAACATTATCGGACATCTCTAATAATATTGATATATAGATATAAATTAAACCGTCGAAAATAAATTCAAAATATTGATGAAAAAATTATAAAACTTTATCAACTGTCAAAAAGTGTAAAAAAAAAAAAAAAAAAGCTACAGTGATATTAGTATGTTTCAAAATAAAACTCTAATGATGAATAAAGCCAGTGTAGTAAAGTCAACTATATAGTAGGGTTGCACGGTATACCGGTATTAGTATAGTACCGCGATACTAATATTCGGTACTATACCACCTCTAAAAAGTACCGGCCCCCCACTAGTTAGCGGCTAATATCTGTCCTCAAGCAGCAGTGTTGTAACTACTTCAGTATCACTAATCCGTGTCTCCGTGGAGATAAAGCCAGTACTTTATCTAGTAATTTCAAGTTTAGTTTATTATTTTTTCGGTCAGTGGTCAACAAAATAAACAAGCCGTTTAACATAAACAAACAGTTGTACATTCATAAATTGAAAATGTTGCAGACCGAAAGGGTTTAGGCTGAAGTTGAACACTTATTGCGCACAACCCTAAAAACGAAGTCAAATACAAGATGAACTTCCAAAAATGATGACATTTCCTTTGCACAACATATTATAAATACACATTGTACACAACATAAATACTGTTCAATTATATACACAGTAAAGGCATGTGAAACATCCTTGTACACGTGTTAAACCTTTGCACCAATTATATACTATATACAAACAATTATACTTCCATTATTATTTATATCCCACATTTAGTTTGTAATTAACATTGATCGTAGTATTAACTACTGTGTTGATTCAAGAGTACAAGTCGTACAAGTTTCAATCTTGTACGACAATACATGCTTCAATACATTACATTATTTCCTTTAAAGAATAAAACGAGACAAACTGTAGTTAAACTTGAAAGGAAAACACAATAAATGTTTTTGGATGTTTTTGTAATGTTAAAATGTTTATACACGTTTGATAACGGTACTTAGAATAAATTAATATGATTTTTATGATGCGCCTCAGCGTCACGTGTTTGAAGTCAACATAAAAAAGCGCTATATAAATCTATTCTATTATTATTATTAATATATTCTACAGGACAAAATACATTTTAAACTCCATTAAATGTTGATATTAGTTGGGAAACTTTACTTACTGTAAATATTAATATTTCTGTAATAAATAATGGCTGTGCAGTTACTGATGGGGAGTGTTTGACCCCGGAACAGATTAATATGATTTTTATGATGCGTCACGTGCTTAAAGTCACTAGAAAAAAACGCTATACAAATCTATTCCATTACTATTATTAAGATTTTGGGAACATAGATTATAAAGTCCATTAAATGTTGATGATGTTGTTAAAAAATGTTACTTAAAACATTGCCTGCACGAAATAATTAAATAAGAAGGGGCGTCCATGATAACGTTGCTTGGATGGCAACATATGTTGCTCCAAAACCTGTATGTACCTTTCAGCATTAATGGTGCCTTCACAGATGTGTAAGTTACCCATGTCTTGGGCACTAATACACCCCCATACCATCACAGATGCTGGCTTTTACACTTTGCACCTATAACAATCAGGATGGTTCTTTTCCTCTTTGTTCCGGAGGACACAACGTCCACAGTTTCCAAAAACAATTTGAAGTGTGGACTTGTCAGACCACAGAACACTTTTCCACTTTGCATTAGTCCATCTTAGATGAGCTCGGGCCCAGGAAAGCCGGCGGCGTTTCTGGGTGTTGTTGATAAATGGATTTTGCTTTGCTTAGTAGAGTTTTAACTTGCATTTACAGATGTAGCAACAAACTGTAGTCCTGACAGGGGTTTTCTGAAGTGTTCCTGAGCCCATGTGGTGATATCCTTTACATGTCAGTTTTCGATGCAGTACCGCCTGACTGGTCTAAGGTCACGGGCATTCAAAGTTGGTTTTCGGCCTTGCCGCTTATGTGCAGTGATTTCTCCAGATTCTCTGAACCTTTTGATGATATTACGGACCGTAGATAGTGAAATCCCTAAATTCCTTGCAATAGCTCGTTGAGAAATGTTGTTCTTAAACTGTTTGACAATTTGCTCACGCATTTGTTCACAAAGTGGTGACCCTCGCCCCATCCTTGTTTGACTGAGCATTTCATGGAAGCTGCTTTTATACCCAATCATGGCACCCACCTGTTCCCAATTAGCTTGTTCACCTGTGGGATTTTCCAAATAAGTGTTTGATGAGCATTCCTCAACTTTCTCGGTCTTTTATGCCACTTGTGCCAGCTTTTTTGAAACATGTTGCAGGCATCAAATTCCAAATGAGCTAATATTTGCCAAAAATAACAAAGTTTCTTAGTTTGAACATTAAATATCTTGTCTTTGCAGTCTATTCAATTGAATATAAGTTGAAAAGGATTTGCAAATCATTGTATTCTGTTTTTATTTACCATTTACACAGTGTGACAACTGCACTGGTTTTGGGTTTTGTACATAGTTTTCTTAGGGGAAAAAAATATTTGAAAGTTTACACATGGTCAAAAACTCGACCTGTACAACCTTTGAGGCTTCTAAATGTGAGGTTGCATATAAATCTTAAAAATACATAAAACCTCCAAACAGACACTTTGTGTCATTTCAAATTGCTTTAATGTCAGGAAAAAGTAAAGTAAGCATTCAAATGGTGTCACCCACATGTACACAAGTCGTGCAAAATGACCCCGGGCATACTTGCCAACCCTCCCGATTCTCCCGGAGACTCCGGAATTTCAGTGCCCCTCCCGAAAATCTCCCGGGGCAACCATTCTCCCGAATTTCTCCGGATTTCCACCCTTACAACAATATTGGGGGCGTGCCTTAAAAGCACTGCCTATAGCGTCCGCTTTTCCTCCATACAAACAGCGTGCCGGCCCAGTCACATAATATATGCGGCTTTTACACACACTCAAGTGATTGCAAGGCATACTTGGTCAACAGCCATACAGGTCACACTGAGGGTGGCCGTATAAACAACTTTAACACTGTTACAAATATGCGCCACACTGTGAACCCACACCAAACAAGAATGACAAACACATTTCGGGAGAACATCCGCACTGTAACATAACATAAACACAACAGAACAAATACCCAGAATCCCTTGCAGCACTAACTCTTCCGGGACGCTACAATATACACCCCCGCTACCACCAAACCCCCCCCCACCATCTCCCGAATTCGGAGGTCTCAAGGTTGGCAAGTCACCTCACCAGGTGGATGCAGTACGCGGTCGAAACCTGCCAATCATCGCCACGGTCATGACCACCTCTCATGGCTGCACGGGCATCGAACGCGACATGACAGCTTGTGTACTTGCGACACGTGGGCGCAATGCGAGCTAAGATGGAGGCCAGGTGGCAGCATGCATGGCACTCTGAAACAGCAGCCATGCAGCAGCAGAACTGGAAGAAGCTGGATCCTCCCCACCCTCCCCCCCCCCCACCTCCATCTCTGCCCCCCAACCCCTCTTCTGGTTACATAAGACCCACAGAACAGAGGCAAGGAGGTGCAGCAGGGAGGAGAAATAAAAGAAGCCAAAATGGAAGAGGAGGAAAGAGGGAGATTGTAATTGGCCGATGAGACTGTGCCACCCGCTTTGGAGGAGACGTGGTGTTGAAAGCCAAACTAGAGAGAGGCTTTAAAATGGAGGAGAGATAGAGAGAGACCATCTTTATGTATTTGGAACTTCTAAAGTCGACACTGCCTGACTTCCAAATGAACACATTTTTCCCTCATGAATCAATTAGAATAAAAATGGTCTGTTCCAGGGTCAAAAACTAGAGATGTCCGATAATGGCTTTTTTGCCGATATCCGATATCCCGATATTGTCCAACTCTTGAGTACCAATTCCGATATCAACCGATACCGATATATACAGTCGTGGAATGAACACATTATTATGGCTTATTTTGTTGTGATGCCCCGCTGGATGCATTAAACAATGTAACAAGGTTTTCCAAAATAAATCAACTCAAGTTATGGAAAAAAAAAATGCCAACATGGCACTGCCATATTTATTATTGAAGTCACAAAGTGCATTCTTTTTTTTAACATGCCTCAAAACAGGAGCTTGGAATTTGGGACATGCCCTCCCTGAGAGAGCATGAGGAGGTTGAGGTGGGCGGGGTTGGGCTGGGGGAGGGGGGGTTTAGGGGGTAGCGGGGGGTGTTTATTGTAGCGTCCCGGAAGAGTTAGTGCTGCAAGGGGTTCTGGGTATTTGTTCTGTTGTGTTTATGTTGTGTTACGGTGCGGATGTTTGTCATTTTTGTTTGGTGTGGGTTCACAGTGTGGCGCATATTTGTAAGTGTTAAAGTTGTTTATACGGCCACCCTCAGTGTGACCTGTATGGCTGTTGACCAGTATGCCTTGCATTCACTTGTGTGTGTGAAAAGTCGTAGATATTATGTGACTGGGCCGGCACGCAAAGGCAGTGCCTTTAAGGTTTATTGGCGCTCTGTACTTCTCCCTATGTCCGTGTACACAGCAGCGTTTTAAAAAGTCATAAATTTGACTTTTTGAAACCGATACCGATCATTTTGAAACCGATACCGATAATTTCCGATATTACATTTTAAAGCATAATATCGAACTGCCGATATTATCGGACATCCCTATCAAAAACGGTCATCACCACATATCAACTGTACAGGCACTGGTTGTTTTTTAGTCACTGTTGACCTATAGGTTGTATTCACCTGACGTCACGTCCGGATCTTAAATATGCGAGGCTTAAAGTGGTGGTCAAGTGGGCCTTTTTCCTGAAGAAAAATGCCCTATGTTTGCGTTGTTTTCGGCCAGGGGTCGGCAACCCAAAACATTGAAAGAGCCATATTGGACCAAAAATACCATAAACAAATCTGTCTGGAGCCGCAAAAAAACAACGGAGACCCCCGGACTGTTGAACAACTTAAGCTGTACATCAAGCAAGAATGGGAAAGAATTCCACCTGAAAAGCTTCAAAATTGTGTCTTCTCAGTTCCCAAACGTTTACTGAGTGTTGTTAAAAGGAAAGGCCATGTAACATAGTGGTAAAAATGCCTCTGTGCCAACTTTTTTGCAACGTGTTGCTGCCATTAAATTTTAAGCTAATGATTATTTGCAAAAAAAAAATACGTTTCTTAGTTCGAACATTAAAGGGAAACATTATCACCAGACCTATGTAAACGTCAATATATACCGGTACCTTGATGTTGCAGAAAAAAGACCATATATTTTTTCAACCGATTTCCGAACTCTAAATGGGTGAATTTTGGCGAATTAAATGCCTTTCTATTATTCGCTCTCAGAGCGATGACGTCACGTTGTGACGTCACATCGGGAAGCAATTCGCCATTTTCTCACTTTCGTCGGTGTGTTGTCGGAGGGTGTGACAACACGAACAGGGACGGATTCAAGTTGCACCAGTGGCCCAAAGATGCGAAAGTGGCAAGAAATTGGACGGAATTTGTTCAAAATACGAGGCTGTGGGGAAAGCCGACGAAATGGTCAGTCGTTTGTTTCGCACACTTTACCGACGAAAGCTATGCTACGACAGAGATGGCAAGAATGTGTGGATATCCAGCGACACTCAAAGCAGATGCTGACATCAACTCCAAAACTGGACAGATCAGCTTTCAGGAAAAGAGAGCGGATGAGGGTATGTCTACAGAATATATTAATTGATGAAAACTTTATTCATTACTCGCGGTTTTACGTAAATTATTATACATAAACTGTGTTTACCAATAATTTAGCTTAAAAACATTTATTTTTTTCAATCATTCGAGTACATTTGGGTAGTCTTGTGTAATGCAGTATTTTGTGTCTATTTAGGTATGGTTAACCTGAGTGCTGAAATCGTGGAAAAATATATGTTCTTAGCGCGCCTGAAATGGGCTGTCTGCACTCTCAAAGTGCATGTTGTTGCCAAATGTATTTCATATGCTGTAAACCTAGTTCATAGTTGTTAGTTTCCTTTAATGCCAAACAAACATACCAATCGTTGGTTAGAAGGCGATCGCCGAATTCGTCCTCGCTTTCTCCCGTGTCGCTGGCTGTCGTGTTGTTTTCGGCGGTTTCGCTTGCATACGGTTCAAACCGATATGCCTCAATAGCTTCAGTTTCTTCTTCAATTTTGTTTTCGCTACCTGCCTCCACACTACAACCATCCGTTTCAATACATGCGTAATCTGTTGAATCGCTTAAGCCGCTCAAATCCGAGTCTGAATCCGAGCTAATGTCGCTATACCTTGCTGTTCTATCCACCATGTTTGTTTGTATTGGCATCACTATGTGACGTCACAGGAAAATGGACGGGTGTATATAACGATGGTTAAAATCAGGCACTTTGAAGCTTTTTTTAGGGATATTGCGTGATGGGTAAAATTTTGAAAAAAACTTCGAAAAATAAAATAAGCCACTGGGAACTGATTTTTAATGGTTTTAACCCTTCTGAAATTGTGATAATGTTCCCCTTTAAATATCTTGTCTTTGCAGTCTATTCAATTGAATATAAGTTGAAAAGGATTTGCAAATCATTGTATTCTGTTTTTATTTACGATTTACACAACGTGCCAACTTCACTGGTTTTGGGGTTTGCATTATTGAATATATTTTGGGTGTTCATTACCATTACTACAATAAAATATGTATCTTCATTTTTTACTTTTGCTACAGACATCAAATAGGGTGACTTTTTCCTGAACATTTTGCGGTTCTGGCACCTTTAGGGAGGTTCCAGTGTTAGTTTTTTTTTTTTTTTTTACATAACAAAACCAGGGATTGTGTTATGTGCGTGTTTGTGAAAGGTCTATTTTGTGACTTAGCATGTGACTGCATGCATGTGATTGTGTGTGTGTGTGTGTGTGTGCTACAGAGTCCAACCATCTGTGCGAGTGAAAGTGTGAGAGTGAACAAAATGGGGGTCTTGCTGCCTCATGTTGTGAGGGTCTCTACTGTGTTCTTAATGCACGCTCATTAGGAGCTGACAAAGAAGAAGAAGAAGGAAAAAATGGTACCAAAGACAGAGGAGGAGCTGTCTACACAGCTTAATATGGACGAGTGAGCGCTCTCTCTCTCTCTTGTCTCCTCAAGACAGAGGCGTAACCATGGTTACCAGGGGGACGGGCAAGGGTGTCTGGGGGGCTCACCAGGAAATCAATGCTTTGGAGAAGCTGGCGTGCGGATCAGCCATCACCACTGTTTCTGTCTCGGTGTGTGTTTAGGTGACTCATCCCTGGCTCTGCAGGAAGTGGATGTTAAAGCAGTCATAACCAGCAGGTTGAAGGCTGCTGCTTTAAGGAGGCAGGAAACGACGGGAGCTTAAGGTGAAATTACAGCAGGAAACCAAGGGAAGGAGGCGGGCTGGAGAAGTATTTTGGAGGGGTGTAAATCTCTCTGGGATACATGAAAGAGGTGCTGTACACAAATGAATATGCACGACGAGTGCATGCATAAATATTACACAACTCCCGGTCCTCCCGGAGGGTGTCAGAAGAAGTGAATAATAATCTTTTATTTTAGGTTGTAAACAAGTCTTAGTTAAAATAAATATGATGGCTGCAACATTTATGAGGCCTTAAATGTTAGATCTAATACAAGAGCTAAAAAGATATTAACAATAAATATTCACGTAAATGAAGTGGGGCTCCATTTTTCGTATGATTTGGGGTTTGATTCTTTTTCTTAACCAAAAGTGTGCCCTAGTTTATGTATGTTGCTTTGGTTATGGTATGGTCAAAGGTTGCACATAACACATTAGTCAGTTCCCCTATCTTCAAAATCGAGTGTCCAAACCAATTTTTTTATTTTTATTTTTATTTTATTTTTTTACTTTTTTTTTTTTTTTTAATTGCGTATGACTGCAAAAATGGCCACAAGGTGAGAAAAACTATTGAATACAGGAAAGAACTTGTAGAAAAGTGTGTGTGTGTGTGTGTGTATGTATGTATATATATATATATATATATATATATATACACATACAGTATATATATATATATATATACATACAGTATATATATACACACACACAGTATATATATATATATATATATATATATATATATATATATATATATATATATATATATATATACATACATATATATATATACATATACATATATATATACATGTACATATACATATATATATATACATGTACATATACATATATATATATATATATATATATATATATATATATATATATATATATATATATATATATATATATATATATATATATATATATATATATATATGAGTCGAGGTTACTGTGGTTTATGTGGGCTTTGTACCGAGGATGTCGCTGTGGCTTGTGCAGCCCTTTGAGACACTTGTGATTTAGGGCTATATAAATAAACATTGATTGATTGATTGATTGATCTGTAATACAGTGGTCAATACCGGGGTAGAGCGGGATATACCTTGGGTCAGGAAAAAACACAGAGTCCATTTCATCCCTACAAGCCTGTTTCGCAGGTTTCCCTGCTCTTCAGGGGATTTTCCCCTGAATCTATTTGAATTTATATGTATATACATTAGGGCTGGGTATCGTTTAAAAATTTTCGATACCAGTACCAATACCATTACCCTTAAAACGCTACCGATACCAACTGAGTACTTAATTTGATTAATGTATATATATATATATATATATATATATATATATATATATATATATATATATATATACAGATTTTTGTATAGCATTTTCTTCTCTCTATAAAATGTGTTCTATGTTAATATTTTTGAGCATTTGGAATGGATTAATTGGATTTACCTAATTTCTCTCTGCTCTGCACAAAATAGCCTATGTAAAAATGTCAAATAATGAAAGACAGGGCACATGTGAAAGTAAGTTGACCAGAAACGTATACGTAGCCCCTTCCTGCCCTGTCATTGGCAAGAAAATAATGGCAAATATTCCCTGAAATTCCCATTGTTCTTTGTTAGTGCTAAACTAGTAAACAAACACACATATCGAATCTTGTCCGGAGATGAACTTTGTTTTAACTGTGTTCCTTTTTTTTAAATTTTTTTTTATTTTTTTTGTTGAAAATTGTATTTCCCATTAATTCATTCGCTCCAGAGCATGCACCAAAATAAATTGAAGTTTGATTTAAAAGTGTAACAGTCATTTCACATAAGTGTGGGGGAAAATGTGGGTGTCAAAACAAAATTGATACCACTTTATATCAGTCACCATATTTAGTTATATTAGGAGGATCAAATATGAAAAACTATCTCTTAAAGTCAGAGCTATTCTTTTGTTGTTGAATTTTATTGAGATGGCGTAATTATAAATACAATTTAAAAAAACAGCATTTCTGCAATTTTTTTTATGTATTATGTATTTTAGTGGGATTTGTTTCAAAATAGTAGTTTAAAAAATGGCATTTTTCAGGGGTTCCTAAACGTAAGTTTTAAACACCAATTTAAATATATTAATTTAAAAAAAACAGCCCACATTTGTATTGAGGCGACAAAGCAAATACTTACATATTAGTAAGACTTAAACTTTTTTCTTAGGTAATTTGTATTGCATAATTTCTAAGAATATGTCACATGTCAATAAATGAGCTTCAGAGGTCACCTCCATTAGGACACATTAGATTTACCTAAAAAGCAGGAAATAGTCCTCTCTAAAGCTAAAATGGAGTTAAATGTCCGAAAACCCCCACTTTATTCTTTCCTAATGTGATGTTTTGCAGCTTGTAAAGCTCCATAATGCTGAGTGCTTGGTGCTGAAAAGGCTTCAGTCATTCATGAACTGCTGTGCTTTTGTTACTGATGGCGGCCATTGTCTCTGTGGGTGGATCAGTGAATGTCTGACAACTTTTGTTACTTTGCTTCCAACCCGCCTTAACATACCTCTTGTCTTCTTGTTCATTCCTGAAGAGATGGCGTTCCACTTGGTCCTGTTCCTGCTGCTGCTGACCCACCGGACCACGGGCCAAGACTCCGAGGATCCCGATGCTCTCCCGACGGGCTGCGGTTGGGGCCTGGGACGACCCTACACCCTCCTCTGCGACCTAGACTCCATATGGGGTGTCGCCGTGGAGTCGGCGGCGGCGGGCGGCGTGCTGGCGGCAATCTTGCTGGCCTTGGTCCTGCTCTGCCGCGTGCGTCACATCAGCGAGGCGGAGAAGCGTAGCGGCGTCGGCCCCATCCTGTTGCTGCTCCTGGGCGTGGTGGGCTTGTTCGGGCTGAGTTTCGCTTACCTGATCGAGCAGGACGAGACGCTGTGTCTTCTCCAGAGGGCCCTGTGGGGCCTCCTCTTCGCTCTTTGCTTCTCCTGCTTGCTGGTGCAGGGCGTGCGCCTGCGCAGGGTGGGCCGGGAACGCCGCGGCCCAGGGGGATGCGCTCTCTCGGGCCTGGCGTTGGGCCTGAGCGCCGTGCAGGGCATCATCGCCGCCGAGTGGCTCCTCTTGACCGTGCTGAGGGAGGGTCGCGCCGCCTGCCAGTACCTCCCCATGGACTTCTCGCTGGCTTGCAGCTACGTGCTGGCCCTCCTGTTAGCCGCCTTGACTGCCGCCGCTCTGGCTCTATGCGGGAAGAGCCGTCGGTGGCGCTGCAGTGCCGTTTGGCTGCTGGTCACCTGCCTGCTGTCGCTGCTGCTGTGGGCGGCCTGGGTCGGCTTCTATCTGTACGGAAACTCCTGGCTCGAAAAGTCCCCAGAATGGAACGACCCGGCGCTGGCCATCGCCTTAGTCGCCCAGGGCTGGCTCCTGCTCATCTTCCACGCCATTCCCGAGTCGCACATATGCCTGAAGCCTCCGCCGCAGCCCACCGCCCCGGACTACTTCGACACGTCACAGAACTCCACGCGGCTGAGGGAGACCAGCTTCGATGAAGACATCCCGCTCTCTCACAGGCAGTTTGTGGAGAACCAGGGATACGGATACAACGATGAAAACACCGCAGGTATGTGAACAAAAAGAGACATCATTCATGGGTAGAAACTAGGGTTGTACGGTATACCGGTATTGGTATAGTACCGCGATACTAATGAATCATATTCGGTACTATACCCATACTAGCCAACCCTCCCGAATTTCAGTGCCCCTCCCGAAAATCTCCCGGGGCAACCATTCTCCCGAATTTCCACCCAGACAACAATTTTGGGGGTGTGTCCTTAAAGGCACTGCCTTTAGCGTCCTCTACAACCTGTCGTCACGTCCGCTTTTCCTCCATACAAACAGCGTGCCGGCCCAGTCACATAATATATGCGGCTTTTACACACATAAGTGAATGCAAGGCATAATTGATCAACAGCCATACAGGTCACACTGAGGGTGGCCGTATAAACAACTTTAACACTGTTACAAATATGCGCCACACTGTGAACCCACACCAAACAAGAATGACAAACACATTTCGGGAGAACATCCGCACCGTAACACAACATAAACACAACAGAACAAATACCCAGAACCCCTTGCAGCATTAACTCTTCCGGGACGCTACAATATAAACCCCCCATCTCCCGAATTCGGAGGTCTCAAGGTTGGCAAGCATGGCGTAGTTGGGGGCGGCATGGCGTAGTGGGTAGAGCAACCGTGCCAGAAACCTGAGGGTTGCAGGTTCGCTCCCCGCCTCTTACAATCCAAAAATTGCTGCCGTTGTGTCCTTGGGCGGGACACTTCACCCTTTGCCCCCGGTGCCACTCACACCGGTGAATTGAATGATGAATGATAGGTGGTGGTCGGAGGGGCCGTTGGCGCAAATTGCAGCCACGCTTCCGTCAGTCTACCCCAGGGCAGCTGTGGCTATGAAAGTAGCTTACCACCACCAGGTGTGAATGAATGATGGGTTCTACATGTAAAGCGACTTTGGGTACTTAGAAAAGCGCTATATAAATCCCAGTTATTATTATTATGACTATACCGCCTCTGAAATGTACCGGTCCGCCACCCCGCTCCCCCGTCGTCGTCACGTCTTGTCATTGCTGGTTTACGAGCAGACGAGCATGTTCGGCAGCGCACAATCACAGAGTACTTACAAGCAGACACAGTGTGTAGACAGAAAAGGGAGAACGAACGCATTTTGGCTTATAACTAACGATAAAGGTGAAGTTATAACACTGAAACGCCCTCAGGAAGAGGTGCTTTAAGACATGGCTAGCTAGCTAGCGGCTAAAGTCCGGCCCCAGTCTGCAGTGCTTTAGCTACTTCTAAATCACTAATCCTCGTCTCCATGGCGACAAATAAAGTATGTTTCTTACAAGTATCATCCCTGCAGGACGAGGAATAGCTAAACATGCTTCACTACACACCGTAACTCACCGGCGTCAAAATGTAAAAAAATGCCATTGGTGGATCTACAGCTGACATCCACTGTAATGATACCAAGTACAGGAGCGTCTCTAGTCGATACTACTATGATTACGTCGATATTTTTTGGCATCACAAAACATCTTCTTTCGTTTTTTTTTATTTTCTCAGGAAATACGTCCCTGGACACATGAGGACTTTGAATATGACCAATGTATGATCCTGTAACGACTTGGTATCGGATTGATACCCAAATTTGTGGTATCATCCAAAACTAATGTAAAGTATCAAACAACAGAAGAATAAGTGATTATTACATTTTGACATAAGTGTAGATAGAACATGTTAAAAGAGAAAGTAAGCAGATATTAACAGTAAATGAACAAGTAGATTAATAATTCATTTTCTACCACTTGTCCGTAATAATGTTGACAAAATAATAGAATGGAAAATGACACAATATGTTACTGCATATGTCAGCAGACTAATTAGGAGCCTTTGTTTGTTTACTTACTACTAAAAGACAAGTTGTCTTGTATGTTCACTATTATATTTAAGGACACACTTGCAATAAGAAACATATGTTTAATGTACCCTAAATTTTTTTTGTTAAAATAAAGCCAATAATGCAATTTTTTGTGGTTCCCCTTTATTTAGAAAAGTACCAAAAAGTATCAAAAGTACCAAAATATTGGTATCGGGACATCTCTAGAAGAAACACAAATTAACAGTTGACTCACTGCGGTTGTACTATTCCTCTTCAGTTTCCACTTTGATGCAACACTCCATTTTCTTGCTGCCCTCAGTCTCCTCTTGGATAAAACATTCACACCATCAGCTAACTCGAGACGCTCCAAATGCATATTTCCCATAATGAAAAGTAATTTAAAAAGTAAAGGAAACAAAGTACAAATGAACTTCCATCATGCATGTTGACACATTCTAGCTGTGTACTGCAAATTTGACAGCGACAAGCAAACAAACGCGTCCTCAACCTACTGAATCATTCTTGCTAGGGGCTAACGTCCCTCCACAGTGCAAAGCCACTTCTAAGTTAGCAATCCTCGCCTACATGGCGGCAAATAAACTAAGTTTCGTAGAGGTATTATTATCACTGGAGGCCTGAGGAGAGGCTAAACATGCTACACTACACACCGTAGGAGAATGTGCTAAAGGTGGGCGGATCGATACAAACATCGACAGTAACACCGTCAAGTATAGTATCAGTATATGGTCGATACTACAGTGGTTAGTTCGATATTTTTTTACTACCAAACAATATTTTTACTTTTGTTGTTGTTTACAAACTCAACAAAAAGAACCCCTGGACACAGGAGGGCTTTAAGGAAAAAAGAAAAAAAAAGAGTTTAAATCAGCAGGAAATAATTTAAATATTGAATTGATATTTTTACATCGCTGTGACGATGTGGCGACTTGTCCAGGGTGTACCCCGCCTTCCGCCCGATTGTAGCTGAGATAGGCTCCAGCGCCCCCCGTGACCCCGAAGGGATTAAGCGGTAGGAAATGGATGGATGGATGGATTTTTACATCGCCATCCTTTGTTTTTGTCTGATTTTAATTGTAATATAAATTTAAATAATTTGATGATCTGGAAATTTTTTAGTATCAGTATCTGTATGGCCAATATCGCCCCTGCAACTACTTGGTATTAGATTGATACCCAAATTTGTAGTATCGCCCAAAACAAATAGTTTTATAACAATATTTGAGAAAATAATACAACTCAAAGTGATGCAATAAGTTATTGCATACGTCAGCAGCTAAATTAAGAGCCTTTGAAACCTTCTTTTGAAATGGTGCTATTATCATTTGTATACCAAATACACTATATTGCCAAAAGTATTTGGCCACCTGCCTTGACTCACATATGAACTTAAAGTGCCATCCCATTCCTAACCCATATTGTTCAATATGATGTCGGTCCACCTTTTGCAGCTATTATAGCTTCAACTTTTCTGGGAAGGCTGTCCACAAGGTTGCGGAGTGTGTTTATAGGAATTTTTAGACCATTCTTCCAAAAGCGCATTGGTGAGGTCACACACTGATGTTGGTCGAGAAGGCCTGGCTCTCAGTCTCCGTTCTAATTCATCCCAAAGGTGTTCTATCGGGTTCAGGTCAGGACTCTGTGCAGGCCAGTCAAGTTCATCTACACCAGACTCTGTCATCCATGTCTTTATGCACAGTCATGTTGGAAGAGGAAGGGGCCCGCTCCAAACTGTTCCCACAAGGTTGGGAGCATCGAATTGTCCAAAATGTTTTGGTGTCCTGGAGCATTCAAAGTTGCTTTCACTGGAACTAAGGGGCCAAGCTCAACTCCTGAAAAACAACCCCACACCATAGTTCCTCCTCCACCGAATTTCACACTCGGCACAATGCAGTCCGAAATGTACTGTTCTCCTGGCAACCTCCAAACCCAGACTCGTCCATCAGATTGCCAGATGGAAAAGTGTGATTCATCACTCCAGAGAACGCTTTGCATTGGACTTGGTGATGTATGGCTTAGATGCAGCTGCTCGGCCATGGAAACCCATTCCATGAGGCTCTCTGCGTACTGTACGTGGGCTAATTGGAAGGTCACATAAAGTTTGGAGCTTTGTAGCAACTGACTTCAAAAAGTCGGCGACTACTTTGCACTATGCGCTTCAGCATCCGCTGACCCCTCTCTGTCAGTTTACGTGGCCTACCACGTCGTGGCTGAGTTGCTGTTGTTCCCAAACTCTTCCATTTTCTTATAATAAAGCCGACAGTTGACTTTGGAATATTTAGGAGCGGGGAAATTTCATGACTGGATTTGTTGCACAGGTCAACGCTGGAAATCACTGAGAGCGGCCCATTCTTTCACAAATGTTTGTAGAAACAGTCTCCATGCCTAAGTGCTTGATTTTATACACCTGTGGGCGGGCCAAGTGATTAGGACACCTGATTCTGATCACTTGGATGGGTGGCTAAAAACTTTTGGCAATATAGTGTATATCCCAATATAGATTTGAGGCATACTTGCCAACCTTGAGACCTCCGATTTCAGGAGGTGGGGGGTGGGGGTTGGCGGCGTGGTCGGGGGTGGGGCGGGGCGGGGCGTGGTTGGGGGCGTGGTTAAGAGGAGAGGAGTATATTGACAGCTAGAATTCACCAAGTCAAGTATTTCATACATATATACATATATCTACATCCTGAAAAAATGCAAACAAAACTGTGTTTAGATCATTGATACTTCAAACTTGCATAAATATAACATGAATATAACATAACTTGGCTTCTGAGAGCTTCAAAATGTAATAAATAAAATGCTAAAGTTTTTGATAAACAAACAATTATTTTAATAATTAAATATGGTTATTTTAAATGAAATATTATGATAATTTAAAATTAATTATTTCAAATATGTTTATTTTAATGTACCGGTATAATTCTATGGCTTGATGTAATAAGGAAAAAAAATAAAAAATAAAAATACAATTAATGTTGATGTTTTTAGCAAAATATAATAAACATTTATTTAGTTGTTTTTTTTTAAATTAATAAATATATTTATTTTTAGGTAAGATAAACATAATAATACAATGTATCTTTAGTCTGGATGATTTAGTTCTTGTCACCCAGTTGTCCTCCCGTCGTGAAAAAAGGCTGTCCTCACTCAGGTCCGCATGGAGCTGGAGGGGGCGTGGCCTCCAGCTCCGGCTGAAAATCGGGAGATTTTCGGGAGAATATTTGTCCCGGGAGGTTTTCGGGTGAGGCGCTGAATTTCGGGAGTCTCCCGGAAAATTCGGGAGGGTTGGCAAGTATGATTTGAGGTCATCCCTCAAAAGAGACCTCCGTTGTTATCGTTCATTAGCGTGCAGATCTTTAAGTATATTATTACACAGTATCCTCTCATGCATGACTTTGTTGTTTTCTTATACCCTCAGTCTCTTTGGATAAAATGCTTCTTGTCATATGGTCAAATGTTCCGACGAGTGCGTGTGTTTAAGAGCTACCGCCAACTGCTGGCCTGCCATGCATATTTTGTCTTGCATGTAATTAAGCAGGGGTTGTTCTGAACGAAAAATGCTTTTTTTTTCGGAAAGTATGAGCGCCAAAAGCAAACTTTCGTGCAGAGCAAGATTTGTGATGAGTCACAATGATGAGTCATCCTTCTATCTATCTCTCCTACATCAGGATTGAGGAGCGGCAGCAGCGCCGGGCAGCACAACAGCAACACGGGCGCCAGGCCCAGCGCTCCCTTCCGCAGTAACGTCTACCAGCCCACCGAAATGACCATGATCCTGAACGGGGGAGCGGTGAGTACATCCTCCCAGTCGCAGGTACACGCCGCTAACACGCCGCGCCCCTCCCGAAACAGACTGCATGCACATTTGTGCCGGATCGTACATCATTCCAAACCAAAAAAAAACCAAAACCAAGAGCCGTGTGAGTGTGCACAGTGCATGTTCCAGTGTTGTTTTTGTAAACACATGCATGTAAAGGCCTTGCCACACATGGTCACTCATTTGAGCGGGCAAATGAGTGTAAATAAGCAGCTGTTACTAACCAACCGGCCACTATGGCTTTCCATATAGCTGTTACACGATCACCAAAGCATGGCTCAAAAGCACACAAGCCACTGACAAAAATAGTCATAGGTGCTCTCTATTTTTAGTCTTTCATCCCAAAAGCCTCACACTTCCAAGCTCCATTTCACTAGAATGAAATCACTTCGATTTGTACTCAGGGATAAGCAAAACTCTTATATAAAAGTAAAAAAAAGTTATTTTTATTTTTATTTTTTTCATATAGTATAGCTTTTAAGAATGGTTTAACGATTGAATGTAAAACAGTTAGCAGGGCCAATATTAAATACAAATAAAATAAGAATGTCAATTTTAATACATAGTAAGTTTTTATTTATAAATAAGTCAAATGTTAATAATGTTAGTCTGTGAATTTAAATTATTTTATCATTAGAACATTTCTTTGTATTCATTTGTTTGTTGTAAATATGCTTTTAACATTGAATAAAACAACATACTGTATGTACCGGTATTGTTTTTTTTAGTGTGTTTAAAATGTATTTAAAAGTGCAGCGAATTACTTTACAATAATACAAATTTAAAATTACAAATATTGGCGAAAAACTATTTTTTTTATTGTTTTTGTAATCATTTAATTATGATAATATAAACTTATACTCATTTAGATTCAGATTAATATTTGTATTTCCAATGATTTTCAATTAATGATGTGCCTCAAACACACACGCACGTACGCAGACACACACACAGGCACTCACACACACACACATTTTTGTATTTGTTACCTTCTTGAGTTCTCCGAAAAAATGCCTACCTCTTTAGGACCACCCTTTCTAGATATATAAAGATTTGTATTTACAACATTAATAATATATACATACTTTGCAAATATAAAAAAAGCTTGTTGTGAAAAATGAGTTGGAATTTCACAAGAAAAAGGTCACAATTTCACAAGAAAAACTTAGAATTTTGGCAGTATCATAATAAAAGTCGTAATTTTACACAACGCAAGTCAAAATTTTACAAGAAAAACTGAACATTTGTGCAATATTATGATAAAAGGAATTTTACTCAATAACAGTCGCAAAGCTTTACATTTTGGCAATTTTATGAAAAGAGTCAACATTTTACTCGACAAAAGTCACAATTTTATAAGCAAACTTTAAAATGTTGGCAATATAATAATAATAATCAGAATTTTACTCTGCAAAAGTATGACAAAAGTCATAATTTTACTCAAAATATGTCACTACTTTACAAGAACCAAAAAATTGCAATATTTTGATAAGTCAGAATTTTATATGACAAATGTCATAATTTTGCTTCAAAAAGTAATAATTTTACGAGAAAATATTGCAATATTACAGAAACAAAAAGAATATGAGAAATTGTTCCCAATTTTATAAGAAAAAAGTCGACACATTGTGAGAAAAAGACTGCTTTTAGTTCATTTGTATTTTTATTTTTTGTTTGTAATTGATTTTAACCTTCATTATTTACTTAAAGTTATTACAGTATGTCTCTATATACATATATTTTAATTTTTTGTATTAATTTTGGCCAAAGGGGGCGCATTTCAATTTCTTACATACTTGTTATTACATATGTTGACCAGAGGGGGAGCCCTTTTAAAACTGACAAACAGTCAATTTGAAAAATCCCTCCCTTTTAGGACCACCCTAATTTTTGATAGATTTCACCACCAGGGGTGCAAATGAGACATTCTCTATTAGATGCAATGGTTTTCCATATTGGGACCATGATTTATGTCCTAACTTGTTCATCTATCCTCATATGGAAGGTACTTTTCCTTGTTGATGTCTCAAGAAGGGTAGAAATACAAGAACACACACTCGCGCAGACTTGAGGCACACACAAACACACACAAATGGGAAATGAGTTATATGCTGCGTCCATTTAGGGTTACATTATGTTCATGCACTTGCTGTACTGTATGCATGAGAAGATGCATCTTGCGATGAAGTGACACAAATGCTAAATTCTGCTAATAGCATAATTTATGGTGGTTATAGTAAAAAAAAAAAAAGGTTTTGAACTATAAAAAAAATAAACAATGCTGTACTCATATTATATGTACTATACATACTGTACATCTATAAATCATGCATTTTCTATAGGAATTACGAATTATATGAATTAGTCTTATTGTTTCCAATTGGCTGTTGAAAGCTACACTATATTGCCAAAAGTATTTGGCCATCTGCCTTGACTCACATATGAACTTGAAGTGCCATTCCATTCCTAACCCATAGGGTTCAATATGATGTCGGTCCACCTTTTGCAGCTATTACAGCTTCAACTCCTCTGGGAAGGCTGTCCACAAGGTTGCGGAGTGTGTTTATAGGAATTTTCCACCATTCTTCCAAAAGCACATTGGTGAGGTCACACACTGATGTTGGTCGAGAAGGCCTGGCTCTCAGGCTCCGTTCTAATTCATCCCAAGGGTGTTCTATCGGGTTCAGGTCAGGACTCTGTGCAGGCCAGTCAAGTTCATCCACACCAAACTCTGTCATCCATGTCTTTATGGACCTTGCTTTGTGCACTTGTGCACAGTCATGTTGGAAGAGGAAGGGGCCCGCTCCAGGAGTTGGGCTTGGCCCTGTCACGTCAAATTTCTTCCCCCTACAAAAACCTTCCCCCCCGCCATTTACTTCCGGGGTCATTTCCTCTTACGTCGTTTCCTCTTACTTACGTCATTTCCTCTTACATCATTGACAGCGATCGATAGAATCCAAATCTCCTGAAAATGGTGGTGTCACTGAATGACATTTGTCTTTATCTTTCCCAGGGGACTTATGTCAAACACCAGCAGGCTTCGAAAAATTCCAGGCGGAGTGTTAGGGAAAATTTCAGGCGGAGTGTTAGGGCCGCTGCTGGGAACTTCTGTCTTCGTGGTAACGTGCAAAAAATATTAATTAATATCTAATACTGTTAAATGTCTGTACTTTAACTCAAGTTAATTTGTCCGATTAATACAGACGTTTTGTTAAGGCTATATTATAAAAAATAAAAAATAGAAATAAAAAACAAGTATCCTTCCAGCGACGGGCAGTCAAAGCCGAAGTGTTATCGATCGCTATCAATGACGTAAGAGGTAATGAAGTAAGTAAGAGGAAATGACCCCGGAAGTAAATAGGGGGAAGGTTTTTGTAGGAGGAAGAAATTTGGTTAGTTCCAGTGAAAGGAACTTTGAATGCTCCAGGATACCAAAACATTTTAGACAATTCCATGCTCCCAACCTTGTGGGAAGAGTTCGGAGCGGGCCCCTTCCTCTTCCAACATGACTG
The DNA here is from genome assembly GCF_033978685.3 of Nerophis lumbriciformis. NCBI lineage: Eukaryota > Metazoa > Chordata > Actinopteri > Syngnathiformes > Syngnathidae > Nerophis > Nerophis lumbriciformis. The sequence goes on from NC_084569.2 coordinate 13,703,106, forward strand.
TGCACCAGTTCACAAAGCAAGGTCCATAAAGACATGGATGACAGAATCTGGTGTGGATGAACTTGACTGGCCTGCACAGAGTCCTGACCTGAACCCGATAGAACACCTTTGGGATGAATTAGAACGGAGACTGAGAGCCAGGCCTTCTCGACCAACATCAGTGTGTGACCTCACCAATGCGCCTTTGGAAGAATGGTGGAAAATTCCTATAAACACACTCCGCAAACTTGTGGACAGCCTTCCCAGAAGAGTTGAAGCTGTAATAGCTGCAAAAGGTGGACCGACATCATATTGAACCCTATGGGTTAGGAATGGGATGGCACTTCAAATTCATATGTGAGTCAAGGCAGATGGCCGAATACTTTTGGCAATATAGTGTACATTGGACATTTGACCTTTGTTGTCATTGAAATTGGGTGGGGTTTTTTTTTTTTCAAATAACAGCGTTCAATTGACGGATTCATAATACCACAACAATAATTTGCTTTGCTTTCACCCTACAGGTGCCCTCTGCCCCGCCTACCTACACGGGAAGGCAGCTGTGGTGAAGCGGGGCAGTCCAAATCGGGCAGGCGACAAAGCGGGTGGAGGTGGAGGAGGAGGAGGATGCAAAATATGGATGCCACTTTCACTCTGTACAGACTTTAACACTGACTTGTGTGCCAATCTAATATTGTATAGCGTGTCGATGTGTGAGAAAAAGGAGGTAATGAACGACACAGCTAAAAAAAAAAAAAAAAAAAAAGTTTTAGCTGTGTCCTTCATCCTTTCAAAGTCAATGTGGGATATGTGTGTCAAAAAAAAGAGTGTTAAGTGTGTATTCCCTACAACAACCCCTCCCTCTTCAGACTCTTCTCCCATTGGCTTCATCCCTCTACCACTACAGTATATGACCACACATTTGCATGGACGCACAGAGTGACAGCACCTGCACAGAAGGATGGGAAGCTCCTGCAGCGATGAAGATGATGGTTCATGAATATAGGTCCAACTCCAATGGCAGGAGAAACTATCACAGGAATGGAATGGAGCGAAGATCACGTCCTAGGAACAAGAGAGATATGTTTAAAAAAAAGCAAGACGGACTATTTTTAGAAGTGTGAGATATCTGAGGGTCTGAGACACGGATCAAATTCACAGGGCAAGGCTGTAAAATAAGCTGAAAGAAGAGGAGGAGGAGGAGGGGGGAGAATCTTCATGTTGTGGTTGTCTTTAGTTAGTGGACACTACTTCCACCTCCTCCTTCTGAACTCTTGTTTCACCCGAGTGTCCATTTCATCCTGTCAGCTTTCACTGGAGAAGCTGTGTACATACTGTAGTAGTGATGTAAAAATAATAATAATAATAATAATAATAATCCCTGCTTGCTTGTTTATGTTTTTATTATTAATGAATTAACCATAGGCTGTTTGGACACATCATAAAACGTGGCAATTGCTATTTGTATTTCTTTACAAAAAAAACAACCTGATTTGCATTTGTTTTTTTTAAACTTTTTTTTCTGCCTGCTACATAAGCAGTGTTTTTTTTTTTTTTTTTTTTATAAGACAAAATGGCTGTGAATAATTTCTGGCACTTGATGCAGTAAAAAAAAAAAAAGACTGTTATATAATGTTGTAGTTTTAAAGGAGTTAATAGGAAAAAAACAGACCAGTACAGAAACAAACTTTAAAAAAATGCAGTCAGAGAGGAGCCCTCACAGCAACACATGACTAAGAAAAGGCTGCTGCGTTCTACACTGTTTATGCCTCTTCCAAAATAGGAGCTCAGCACAACAGGCCCGTGCCATGCCCAAAGACAGCCTTGCTACGGTTGGGGCCTCACTTGAACACTGAATACAGGAACAAGGTTTTATAACATGGGTGGCAGGAACAAAAGGGTTAAGTCACAGAAGCGAGGGTTAATAACGTGTTCTACAGGAACAAAGCGTGGAATGGCAGAACCGGGTTAACGTGACCTACTGGAAGAATATTTGACAAATGGTAACAGAAACAAAGGTCAACATGGGCTACAGGAGCAAGCGCTGCGCATGAGTTACAGCACAAAGGGTTAAAAATGGCTCGGATGGGGTTTACAGAAAGAAGGGTACGTGTAGGCCACAGGAACACGCGTTAATAACATGCCCTACAGGAACTATGTTTAGCACCAGCTACAGGAACACACATTCAAATGATTTACAGGGCAAGGCTTGGTAAGTTGGACACAGGGACAGGTGTTCATAACATGCGCTGTAGGAACAAGGGGTTAAGTTACTGGAACGATATTTAACCAAGGCAACAAGGAAGGAACTAGATCAGTGGTTCTTAACCTGGGTTCGATCGAACCCTAGGGGTTCGGTGAGTCGGCCTCAGGGGTTCGGCGTAGCCTCCGCCACGGAGGTAAAGACACATCCGACTTATCTTGTAAATAAAAACTTCTCCCTATCGGCGTATTATGGACACCCCCAAACAATGTTCCCTCTTATTTGCAGGTTTTTTGATTGATCGATTGAAACTTTTACAAGTACATTGCAAAGGAAGAGAATACATTATATGAAACAGTACAGTTTACACAGTACAGTACATATTCCGTAAAATTGACCACTAAATGTAACACCCGAATAAGTTTTTCAACTTGGTTAAGTCGGGGTCCACGTTAATCAATTTATGGTAATGTGTGTAAGGTGTGTCATTTGTTTTGAGTTCATGCACTGTGTTGGTTTTGTTCTTTGAACAAGGTGATGTTCATGCATGGTTCATTTTGTAAAAACTTTTTCTTGAATTTGAATAAAACAAAAACATTTTATTTTTCACTAAAGGGTTCAGTGAATGCGCATATGAAACTGGTGGGGTTCGGTACCTCCAACAAGGTTAAGAACCACTGAACTAGATGTTTACTTTAGCGAGAGGAACAAAGAAAATGGTTATGGTCAGCAATAGAGGCCGGAACAGGGTTCTCCGTAGGCCACAGGAACAGGGGTTTATGTCATTAACTACAGGAACAATGGTTAATATCATGAACATTGGCCACAGGAACAAGATGTTTACTTTAGCTACAGGAACAAGGGTACGCTAAAGGAAAATGGTTAAGGTCAGCAACGGGAACCAGAACAGGGTTTTCCGTAGGCCACAGGAGCAAGGATTAATATCATTAACTACAGGAACAATGGTTAATGTCATGCGCTACATATAGCAACAGGGTTTTACGTCGGCCACAGGAGCGATAGTTATTATCATCGGCTACAGGAACAGGGTTTTACAAAGGCGACATGAACAAGGGTTTATATTATCAACATGAACAGGGTTTTACATAGGCCACAGGAACACGGGCAATATTATCTACAGGATTAAAGTTTTAATATTATAGACTACAGGAACAGGGTTTTTATATATGCGACAGGAACAAAAGTTAATATAATGGGCTACAGGAACAGGTTGTTATTTAGGCAACAGGAGCAAAAGTTAACAACATGGGCGAATGGAACATGGTTTTACATCAGGAACAGGGTTTGATATCATGGGCTACTGGAACAGGGTTTTGTACTTGGGGCCACAGGAACAAAGGCTATTATCATGGGCTACAGGAACAGGGACTTACATAGTTCACAGGAACAATGGTTAGTATAATGGAATACAGGATCAGGTTTGTATATAGGCCACAGGAACAAGGGTTAACATCATAGGCCAGAGGAACAGGTTTTTACATAGGCTTCAGGGGCAAAGGTTAGTGGCTATAGGAAAAATTGTTAAAATTAGCCACGAGAACAATGGTTATTACCATGAACTATACAGAAACAAGGGTTAATATCATGGGCTATAGGATTAGGAGCAGGGTTGTACACAGTCCTCATGAACAAGGGTTAGTTTCTCAAATAGTGTTAGTGTTATATTGGCTATAGGAAAATGGTTAAGCTCAGCCACAGGGAGAATGATTAATATCGTGGGCTACATATAGGATAGGCCGCCTGAACAAGGTTTAATATTTAGGACTCCAGGAAATAGGGTTAATACCACAATTTAACAGTCTACATGAGTTAACAGGTTAACAGACTACAAGAACACTGTTTGGACATGGGTTACAAGAACAAGGGTTAAGATTAGCTCCAAGGATACCAGATACAGGAACAAGTAGCTATCTCATGGGTTAAAACTTGCACCACCACTTAGGTGCCAAATGCTCCACAGTGTCAGAGTTCAAAAGTTGTGGAGTTCTCACTCTGTGTGAAGTATTACAAATAACAAGATGTGATATTGTATATTTTGCACTGTCGACTACCTACAGTATGTGTGCATGCTCAGCACCATTTCTTAGTAGAAGACCTTTTCAATACTATTTACGTTGAGGTCATGTGACAGCAATCGTTTCAGTGTACATCATCGTCTGTGCTTTGTTTTCACACGAAAGGACGCTGGTTCTTGGCAAGATCATGAGAATTATTTCAGAAGGGACATACTTCTGTAAAGACATTGAAATACTTTAAAGGGTAGGTCGGGGTTTACTGTTCCACCTGGTAAATCATCTCTGTGTTATATATGTGGTGAAATTTGCACATTTCTATATGTCAAGTGGGTTGGTTGCGGCGTCAAACTCACAAATCCTCCCCCAGGTTTGTGACTCTTCGTCCTGGCCTGTTCTTTCCTGATGTGTGTTGCCTTCAGACTGTTCCATAAGGAGAGCTGACGGTTTTCACAGCTGTGACTGTGCAGTGACGCAGCATGCCTACTACGTACCACTTCATTGACACCTCCACTCCAACCCCAGCTCACTAGTAAAGGATGATCATTCAAAAAATAATCAGTTAATAACTTTCTGTAACTAATTCAGGAAAAAATGCTCAATAAAAGCGTACTGTTTAGTTACAATTGATTGGATGTGACTTTTTTCTTTATAATGTGTATGTGAATTAGGTCAGGTGAGCACATCAAGGCAAGTAACTTATATAGAGAACATTATATTATGCTTTAAAAAAAAAAATCCATTAAACGTAATATTTTTTTTGTCATGTGGTTTGCCGCATTACATTTTGTCCAGCACAGATATATTTAATAAAGAATCATATGTTAAAATAAATGCATCTAATTATATCAATATTATTAAAAAATAAAATGTTCATGATAATGTAATATTGATATTATAATATAATATTTAAAATACAATATTAAATATTTAAAAATACATTAAATATTTTAAATATATAATATTTAATTAATACAAATATTAAGATATTGCTCGATAAATGCAAGACACATTTAATGCAACAAAAATGATTAATCAAATACAAAAAATATGAAAATATTGTCACACAACCAAAAAATATTTCACCAAAATTTGGAGTTATTGCCAGTCAACAGAAAAAATTTAGATAATGTAATAAATAGAGTGAAAATTAATAAGTAAATAATTTGACACGTACTAGAAAAGACCAGTATTTATTTATTTATTTAATCTATTTTGCAGAAACTAGACAAAAGAAACAATTAAATGTTGGCTTTAACTCAAAATAAAATGTACAATAACAGCATATATTTTCTAATTATCCGAAATAATAAAGAAAAATCCATACAATTATGTAATTTTTCACGTCACAGACATATGTGTTTAACTTTTTCTTTTAAAGAATAATAGTCAAGCTCCTTTTAGTGGTTTTGGAGGCTACTTTATGATATTAAAAAGCATGTCCCTGTCCAAATTTTGAAAAAAAAACACAGGTTTGTAAAAGTTATAACACAAAACACATAACATATTTTCAGAACGCTTTATCGAAGGATGTCCCAAGCCCATTAAATGTTGGTGAGGGTCTGGTTAAAGGTGCAGATAGAGAGGAAACAATAGTTACCTGGTCCTAATGCAGTGGTTTTTCTCTCTGGTTTCCATTCCCGCCTCGTGCTGCGATCCTGTTTCAATCAGGCCTTCCCTGCTAGACCGTAGAAGTGGCCGCACTATCAGATATCCTCAAAATGAAATGGATCTTTTTATCATCTCCACCAACAAGTGCAGCAGCTGCTGTCTCCCTGGCACCGCTCAGATCCTGCACTGCGATGCGTATCACATTAATGTCGTGGATGGTTTAGGACAGCAGTTTATAATAACAAAATGGCTAAGGAAGGATGAAGAAGTGCCAGCACTGCTCATGCCAGAGAATAAAGTATTAGCAGTAGAAAGTATATAAGAATAGGCTAAGACAAATTATACTAGAAACTCAATGTACGCAATAATATCTACTGTATAAGATAACAATAATAATAATTTTTTAAAAACATTTTTAACTTCATGCAAAAGGTGGGGATCAATGAATGTGTAACACTCCAAAGTGTGGCTTTGTGTCACCTGCTTCCCCCACATAAGATAATTTCCTGATAAACAGGACAGACGGTGCACAATGTAGTCTCCATTTCCTCCGCTCTCACTTCCTGGCCTCAATGGAAACACTGCATGTGTTGTTTTTTTTTGACAGAGGCTTGTTGCTCATGAGAGAGAAAATAGCAAGTTCTTGTGAGCTTCCAGCTTAAGCTGACAAAATGACGGTGAGCTCTTGACAATATATAGCAGGGATTTTCAACTAAAATTATTCCTGGGGACACATTTTCAGAAAGCTAAAAGGACCATTCCTCCTATTTTGTATGTTAATGCGAGGTCTTTGTCATATCTTCACACTTTAGCTCACCAAGTTGTTAACATATAGCGAAGTCAACAATAAAGTCACACATCAAAACACAAGCAATATGATGATGTCCGTGAAAAATGGTCGCATATGACAGGAGCACTTTGCGATATTTGAAGTCAAAGATCCACTGAATGACAAGAGCGCTCGACTGTTTTTCAGCTCTTACTGCAAAAAAAAAATGTCAAAGGATTTCTACATGACAGAAGCACTCGCAAAACATGTGAGTCAAAGATCCTCAATAAGACAGAAAGGAGCGCTTTGCTGTTTTTAAGCATTTACTGCAAAAAACCCTCAAAACTCTGATATCAAACACCCTCTTTATGACAAGAAAGGTCGGTTTTATTTAAGGAACTAGTAGTGTTGTCCAGATACCAATACCGGTACCAAAATGTATTTCGATACTTTAAAAAAGAAAAAAAAGGGGACCACAAAAAATTGCACTATTGGCTTTATTTTACAGAAAAATCTTATGGTACATTAACCACATGTTTCTTTTTGCAAGTTTGTCCTTAAATAAAATAGTGAACACACAAGACAACTTGTCTTTTATATTCTATTATTTTGTCAAAATTATTAAGGACAAGTGGTAGAAAATGAATTATTAATCAACTTGTTCATTTACTGTTAATATCTGCTTACTTTCTCTTTTAACATGTTCTATCTACACTTCTGTTAAAATGTAAAAATCACTCATTCTTCTGTTGTTTGATACTTTACATTAGTTTTGGATGATACCACAAATTTGGGTATCAATCCGATACCAAGTAGTTACAGGATCATACATTGGTCATATTCAAAGTCCTCATGTGTCCAGGGACATATTTCCTGACTTTATAAACATAATATGCATTTTTCTTTTAAACGAAAGAAGATTTTTTTTTTTTAATCAAACACATTTCCCCCAAAAATGCGACTTATACTCAAGTGCGACGTATATGTTTTTTTCCTTTCCTAATTATGCATTTTCGGCCGGTGCGACGTATACTCCGGAGCGACGTATAATCTGAAAAATACGGTAGGTCTCCTTTAAAGTCCTATTGCACAAAAATGCAGGTTTAATATCTCTTTTATATGACTACAGGGTTCTGCTGTTTTTAAGCAAAAAATAAAAAAATAAAAGATCACTCATTAAATATCCTCTTTATGACAGGAGCGCTCTGCTTTATTTGAGAACGTATTGCAAAAAATGCAAGTCTAAGATTCTACATACTGTATGACAAGAGGGGTCTGCTGTTTTTAAGCACTTACTGCAAAAAATAAAAACCCCTCATCAAAGACCGTCTAATGTTACAGGAGCACGCTGCTGTTTTTAAGCAATTACGCAGAGAAAAACAAAAATAAACAAAGATCATCTAAATCATGGGTGTCAAACTCTGGCCCGCGGGCCAAATTTGGCCCGCCGTGTAATTTCACTTGGCCCTTGAGGCGATATTAAATTAACACTAGAGCTGGCCCGCCGATTATATACAGCGGCGGTGCCGCGGTAACACCGCATTCACCGCTAATTCTAATACTTGCCAAACCTCCCGGGAGACTCCCAAATTTCAGTGCCTCTCCCGGAAATCGTCACGTCCGCTTTTCATCCAGTCCAACGAGTGCTGGCCCAGTCACATAATATGTGCGGCTTCCGGGACGCTACAAGATGTGTGTGGGGGAGGGCAGGGGGTTTGGTGGTAGCGGGGGGTGTATTTTGTAGCGTCCCGGAAGAGTTAGTGCTCCAAGGGGTTCTGGGTATTTGTTCTGTTGTGTCGGATGTTCTCCCGAAATGTGTTTGTCATTCTTGTTTGGTGTGGATTCACAGTGTGGCGTATATTTCTAACAGTGTTAAAGTTGTTTATACGGCCACCCCCAGTGTAACCTGTATCGCTGTTGATCAAGTATGCGTTGCATTCACGCGCGTGTGCGTACAGAAGCCGCACACATCTTGTGACTGGGCAGGCACGTTGTTAGAATGGATGAAAAGCGGACGTGACAACAGCTCGTAGAGGACGTTAAAGGCAGTGCCTTTAAGGCACGCCCACAAGACTGTGGTCCGGGTGGACTACGAGATATAATGACTGATGAACACCTTAGTTGGATAATGAAGGTTGCCTCAGCTCAAAGCCTGAGCCCCGACATTAATGAACGAGCATCCAAGAAAAGATGCCAGGTATCTATCTGGCTTGGGCACATCAGATTAGATCAGTGTGTTGCAAACTGAGCAGTTTAAAGTCCTGAATGGTTGGTTTATTCATTGTTATTTTATTTTCAAATTTATTAGCCTGTGGAAAAAGTAAATGTTGATATTTACCTCAGAAGGTTGCAAATAGAAAAGAGGCATTCAATTTTTATTTAAATTGTGTTTAAAATGCCATTGATATTTTTTAATTATTATTATTATTATTTGAAACTCGATTTTGCATGTCACTATAAAGTTATATAAGCCTTGCTTGTTCAATATTCAATGCAATACTTGTTTGGGTCCCTATTAAAAGGTAAATTTGTTCAACCTTGGCCCGCGGCTTTGTTCAGTTTTAAATTTTGGCCCACTCTGTATTTGAGTTTGACACCCCTGATCTAAATGCTAGTAGTGCTCTGGATTTTTTTAGGTCCACTCGACAAAGATCTTCTTTATGCAGGAAAGTCTCATTGAGATTAAGAATCTCTTTTTAAGGGAGTCCTGCTAAAAAACATCCATATAGCGTGGGTTGGACTTAGGGCCAGGTGGGTGAAGTTTTCTGCCCAAGCACACATGCAACAGCAGTGGATGGCGGAATCTTCTATATGACAAGAGAACTCTAATGTTTTGAAAGACCAATTGCAAAACGATACAGTCAAAGATTCTCTAGATCAGTGGTCCCCAACCACCAATCCGGGGACCGGTACCGGTCCGTGACGCATTTGCTACCGGGCCGCAGAGCAATATTAAATAATTTATAAACAACTGCATTTTCTCCGACTAAACTTTCGCCTGTCCCACTAGACACACTTATAAGCTTGTTTATAGATGTACAATAAAACTCCTCATAGGAAGTTGCCATTTGTTATATTTGTTAAAGATTTGTGACATGATACAATGCACATTAATGAACATATAAAATATAAATGTGACAGATTGTAGCCAAAAACTGATTTCCATCTGCATCTCATTGCAAAGAAACAAGCTCTGGGCTCCCACTAATGCAGCGTTATAGTGGGTTGCATTTTTCATGCACTTATTTTTGCTGCATTTTTATCTGGCACGAGTGGAAAGCCGGTCCCTCAAAATAATGCCTACATTAAACCGGTCCGTGGTGCAAAAAAGGTTGGGGACCACTGCTCTAGATGACAGGAGCACTCTGCTGTTGTGTACTGCAAAAAATAAAAAATACTAGTCAGTCAGGGGTACTGTTTTTTTTTTTTGCAGTCGGTCCTTAAAAACAACAGTCAAAAATCCTCTGTATATGACAAGCATGCCGGTTTGAAGTAATTTACAGGCCAAAATTGGCCCACCGATCACCACTTGACTATTACTGGTATACAGTATATATACTGTATGTTGACCCATTATAAATGAAAGCATTAAGCTGATTAGACGTGCATATTAAAGCATAAAGCCTTGCTTGGGTGTGCTAGATTGGTTACAAGTAGAGATGTCCGATAATATCGGACTGCCGAAATTATTGGCCAATAAATGCTTTAAAATGTAATATCGGAAATTATCGGTATCGGTTTCAAAAAGTAAAATGTATGACTTTTTAAAATGCCGCTGTACGGAGTGGTACACGGACGTAGGGAGAAGTACAGAGCGCCAATAAACCTTAAAGGCACTGCCTTTGCGTGCCGGCCCAATCAAATAATATCTACGGCTTTTCACACACACAAGTGAATGCAAGGCATACTTGGCCACCAGCCATACAGTTCACACTGAGGGTGGCCGTATAAACAACTTTAACACTGTTACAAATATGCGCCACACTGTGAACCCACACCAAACAAGAATGACGAACACATTTCGGGAGAACATCCGCACCGTAACATAACATAAACACAATAGAACAAATACCCAGAACCCCTTGCAGCACTAACTCTTCCGGGACGCTACAATATACACCCGCTACCCCCCCCACCCCCACCTCAACCTCCTCATGCTCTCTCAGGGAGAGCATGTCCCAAATTCCAAGCTGTTGTTTAGAGGCATGTTAAAAAAGATAATGCACTTTGTGACTTCAATAATAAATATGGCAGTGCCATGTTGGCATTTTTTTTATCCATAACTTGAGTTGATTTATTTTGGAAAACCTTGTTACATTGTTTAATGCATCCAGTGGGGCATCACAACAAAATTAGGCATAATAATGTGTTAATTCCACGACTGTATATATCGGTATCGGTTGATATCGGAATCGGTAATTAAGAGTTGGACAATATCGGAATATCGGCAAAAAAGCCATTATCGGACATCTCTAGTTACAAGATTTTTAAAGGCGCATGTGATGAATCGCTAGGGCCAGCATGACATCGATGTATACGAGAAATTAACAACCTTGAAAAAACGCTAAAAGAATTGACTAGACGCAGTTGATGTCATCTAGTATAGTTAAGTTGGTGCATGTGACCTGGACAGTGACGCCATGTTGATCATCTCATCCACGCTATAAAGACCGGGCTTCAGACGCTCAATGCCGTCCGGGGTCATTCGGTCGGTGGGCGTGTGCACGGCCGTGCTCTGCGGGGTGGGAGAAACCACTTGGACGCTCAAGTCGGAATTTTCGGAGTTTTCCGAAGTTTGAGCGCTTTCAGCAGCGTCCGACATGACCGAACCCACTGTAGACAAACACAACAAGGAAAATGTGTTGGTATTTCCAATGGCACGTTCATGCAAACAATACTAGAAAATAAACAGCATGTGTTTATGTATTCGGTTGTGGCCCCTAACAGTTCTACTGTACTCCTGAACATTTGTCAAAACATGCATCCATATTGGTTTGCATGTGCTTTTAGTTTTCTGACAAATACACTACATTGTGGTGCATTTGTTTTGTCCTGAAATTTCTCACACAGCTCAATGTGCTCCACCAAATAAACAAGCACGTGTATGTCAAATTTCAGCAAGATGGATTGAAAAACGGGCCGTATTCCTGGGTTTGGCGTCTTTCTGTGTGGAGTTTGCATGTTCTTTACGTAATTCTGTGGGTTCTCACCAGGTACTTCGGCTGCCTTCCACCTCCAAGCACATGCACCTGGGGATAGGCTGTTTGAGAACACTAAATTGTGAATGTGTGTGTGAATGTTGTCTGTCTGTGTTGGCCCTGCGTCCCTTCCACCCGAGTGCAGCTGGGATAGGCTCCAGCGCCCCCTGCGACCACGAAAGGGACAAGCGGTAGAAAATGGATTGCTGGATGGATTGAAAAACATTGCCGCCATGAAGATCTTTGCAGGGACATAGGCGGGATTTAGCAACAAATTGTCCATAAGTCATATATGGAGCATCACAAATAAATATGTTCAATCTTATATTTAAATTTGCAAAAAATATATTTTTTACAATGTATTTCTATGAGATATAAAGCATTATATTTTGTTACAAATACACTGTTTCCCAAGCGCATATATAGGAGGTGTCCCTGTGCCTGCTGGAGCACTTTAACAACATACTCTAAAAAATGTTGAGTCCTGCTGCAAAAAATTCCACAAAAATGGCTGACAACAAACGTGCTGAATTGCCTCTACATCTGAGGCACATTACACATTAAAAATTGAAAAAAATAAAACTTTTTTTTTTTTTTGAATTATAATATTACAATAAATAACATTAGGAAAACATTATCAATGAAAATAACATGTTAACATATGTGATTAATCACCAAAAAATATTACCTTAATAATAATAATCAGTCATATTAATCAGTCATAATAATTAGTCATAATAATAATAAAAAACTATCTTTTTTTAATTTTATATTAGAATAAATAAAATTAGGAAAACATGATTCATGAAAATGACATGTTAACACATGTGACTAATCACAAAAAAAATATTGTATTAATAATCACATATATACGCAGATTAATAAGGCAATCTCTTTTAACTGTACATGCTCTTTTGCCTCAACTGCAGATGTTACCTAAAATGCTTTGTGAGTTGTTATATAGTCAGTGATCAGGGCAATACACATGTCAAATTTTACTCCAAAAAACTAAATAAAAACTGCTGCCAAGTCTTGATCAAATAAATGATGTGCATCCAAGTAGAATATTTAAACCATGTTTCTGTATGGTAGTCTGACAATAACATTGCATTTGTGTTGAGGTAAGTGGAAAGGTTCATTGTCAACAGTGAGTGTCACATGTCCTATAGTGTCTTTAATTTAGCTATGTAACTAATCATACTGCCCCAGGTCAAGTCAAATTGTATTTTTTTTGTTTTTATTCAGTGACACTTCTTTGTATGTTTGTGATTTTTTTTCTTTTTTCTTTTTTTTCTCTTTTAGTCAGTTCATGTGATTCTCTATCTGCTTGTGGTGAAGAGGAAGGAAGCACATTGTGACTGAAATGTAGGACGGTAGGGAGGGGGGAGTATTCTTATTTCATTTTATTTTACTATTATAAAAATTTTTTTTTTTGAGGGGTGAGTGTATGTTCTCTCAGTACCTGTATTACGACTTCCCTATCAAATGAATAAATAAATATTATTTTTTTTAAAACAAAAAAACAATTGCATTTGTGTCTAAGTACTGGGATCTTTTTAAAAAATGTGTTTAAACTTAATGAACTGTAATTAATTGAAATATAAAAGTGTAATTATTTTTTTTTTTTTTTTTTTAAATCAATCCTTATACAGATAATTAGAATATTTAATATTTCTAATTTATGCAAACTTAAAATAATTGACTCCATATGTAAGTTTTCACACAAACAATGATGCTGTCTATTGATTTGATTAATCACAGTAAATTACTTGCTTATATAATCATATAATATATTAGAAATACCCAATATTTTGAACCAAATGCAATTTTATTATCAAAATGTCAAACGTATTTTAAATGTTTTACTGAAATGCATGTAATTTACACTATATTGCCAAAAGTATTTGGCCACCTGCCTTGACTCACATATGAACTTCAAGTGACATCCCAATCCTAACTTATGGGGTTCAATATGATGTCGGTCCACCTTTTGCAGCTAATACAGCTTCAACTCTTCTGGAAAGGCTGTCCACAAGGTTGCGGAGTGTGTTTATAGGAATTTTCGACCATTCTTCCAAAAGCGCATTGGTGAGGTCACACACTGATGTTGGTCGAGAAGGCCTGGCTCTCAGTCTCCGTTCTAATTCATCCCAAAGGTGTTCTATCAATGTCATGTCAGGACTCTGTGCAGGCCAGTCAAGTTCATCCACACCAAACTCTGTCATCCATATCTTTATGGACCTTGCTTTGTGCACTGGTGCACAGTCATGTTGGAAGAGGAATGGGCCCAAACTCCGCTCCGAGTGTGAAACTCCACAACCCTGTGGACAGCCTTCCCAGAAGAGTTGAAGCTGTAATAGCTGCAAAAGGTGGACCGACATCCTATTGTACCCTATGGGTTAGGAATGGGATGGCACTTCAAGTTCATATGTGAGTTAAGGCAGGTGGCCAAATACTTTTGGCAATATAGTGTATATGCTCCAAACGTGCTGACAGTTTTATCTAAAGTCCTGTCAGGGCGTATTTTGAAGTGAATTTGCCAGCGAGCACACCAGTCAGAGTTTCTTCACTCATCTTTGCACTGACGCATGCAATGACCTGGTCACTGACCGTATAACAACCCGCGCCGCCTTTCGGGTAACCATCCACTGTTAGGATAAAGGAGCATGTGCAACTATACATGAATAATGCAATAATATTTTGTGATTAATTGGTTAACTTGTTATTTTTGCCAGCTATAAAAATGTTCCACAATGTGGTTGTATCCTACGGAGCCCCTAAAGGGACATGGAGGGAAAAAAATGTTTTGCGAGATCTCGCAAAAGGTTTTTTTCCTATGTCAGTGAACCGGAAGTAAAACAGACACAGCGATGGTGAACCGGAAGTGAAACAGACAAAGCGATGGAGGAGCCTACCCATCATCCGTGGGAGAAGTTTATTGATTTCCATTTTAGTATTGGCTTAACATATAAATACATCAAATCCGTTCTTGCACGTAGACATGGCTTTGACATAAAGTGAGAGACATCTGAAAAGAATACTCAGGGCGAGGGGGCTTTCTCGTCGTAATGGGTACTGGGATCTTGCGGTCCAGGTTGAATTCATCAGCAACGAACTACACTATTCTGGCCAGCTTCACGGGTACCGGTGGATGTACGCTAAATGTAGAGAACATGGACTACGGAACCTCCATGGTTGCAACTGACGTATTATGGTCCCACAACAGAGCACAGATGATGGGTAGGCTCCCGCATGCTACCGCTCCTCCATCGCTGTGTCTCTTTTACTTACGGTTCACCATCGCTGTGTCTGTTTTACTTCCGGTTCACTGACATAGGAAAAAAAAAACTTTTTGCGAGATATCGCAAAACATTTTTTTTCCCCTCCATGTCCCTTTAGGGCAGGGGTGGCCAACCAGTCAGAGACTAAGAGCCACTTGTTTTTACTGTGTTACTGCAAGGAGCCACATCTTACACATGGGCACACATGAACATCACCCCATGCCTTCCTCACTCTCACTCTCACACACACACACACACACACACACACACACACACACACACACACACACACACACACACACACACACACACACACACACACACACACACACACACACACACACACACACACACACACACACACACACACACACACACACACACACACACACACACACACACACACAGACCTCTGCTCAGCCAGATTTATTGTAAATGTCACACACTCCTACAGTACTAAGACCAAGGGCCAGTTATTTTCAACAATTAACATTGTGTGCACTGTCTCACACACACAAACTCTCAGTTCAACAAAGTCTGCAAACAAAAATATAATATTTTTTCTGTTACTATGCATGTTGCTTAGTGGGACTTCTGGCATTCCTTGTGACGGTGAAGATTTGAAGCTTTGAAATGCGCTAATGACGCCTGACATATAAGGCAGAATGGCTTGCCATGACGTTCAACAAAAAAATATAAACTCTCCCACTCTGTTAAAAATGTCCGGTGTTCTTCATATTTTCGTTTTGCTGTGATTTGTTTCCCTGCCATTTTGAGAGCGAACTTGTCACAAATTGTTTACTACTGTGATCTGACGCACATGCACGTTTGACGTCACTCAAACCGGCTTTGGCTTCTTCTTACGTTAGACTGACCATACGCATACCTGCCAACTTTTGAAATCAGAAAAACCTAGTAGCCAGGGTCCAGGGTCCAGACGCAAAATGATTATTAGCATTCAGACAGGTTAAAATGTTGCTAAAACCATCACTTTTCTATCAGTCACAGTGACTTTTCAAAACAAAAATATTACAGCAAAAATCATATGGGTTGATTGACATGTTTATTCTGTAAGCTAACTTCAATAGTTTGAAATTATTTTGACAGTTAATGCCAGTTATCCTGTCAACCTTGTGATCAGCCAGTGCGATTGGAAGTCCATGCTCAATTATTGCCTCCGTAAATAAAACTTCGGCATTTATCACATCCAAAGAATCTGTTTGGGCGACGAAAAACGTTGAAAGTTTTCCACTTGTATCGCTAGCAACGGCATTAGACTTGTGTTTTTTTGTCCCAACGTGGTCTTTTACATCGCTAATTCCTCCGTGTCCGATCGAAAAATCTTGTCTGCACAAGGTGCAATTCGCGTAGTTTTCACCCTTTTTGGAACGGATAATTATTCCCGGATAGGCTTTTGAATATTCTTCACGGAATGACTGCAGTTTTCTTTTCGGTTTAAGACTCGTTTGCGATTTTTCTCCGGCTGATTCCATGATCGTTCGCTCGTTTGGAAACAATGGCAACTGGTGGCTCGTGCTTGGCAGCGGTGCTATAAATAGCCTCGCGCATGGCATTCGGAATGGCTCGATAGGAAGTTACGGGAAGCAATGTCGATTGTCATTGTTGTTACGCGATTTCGTGAATAAAACTTTAAAAAAATTTTTTTTTTTTAATTAATGAAAAAACATATTTTTTATCACTGCAACCGTAACCCGGAATAGGTTGATGAAAACCGTACTAATTACGGGAAAACCGGAGTAGTTGGCAGGTATGCATACGTCCTCTTTTTCCCGGACATGTCCTCTTTTGCGGGGCTGTCCGGGCGGGGTTTCTTAAATGCCTCTAATGTCCAGCATTTTGAGTTAGTGTTGCGTGTATTTTCAATGTACGTCCAGGGTTAAGAACGGGTTAAAAACAAAACAAATTGTGGAGGCATGTGCACGCAACAGCATTCGTGAGGGAAGGGCAGAGCACTACAAAGCACAAAACAGCTGTGCAGGGCGAGAGCTCGTCTGCTGTGTTTTGTTGAAATATAATTAACTTGTTTTGAGGCATTATTTATATTTACATTGTATATAAGAGGTTATTTGGAATATTTCTACCTCTGCACTTTTTCTAAAACTGTGAATGTTACAGAATATAAGTGTGACTTATTTTGTTCGTTACCGCACTTTGTGTGTCTTTTTACGCATTGAAATCAGAAAGGACGCGCAATTCCTGAAGCCCGCGTGTCTCCCGGACGCGGATTATTTTTTTTTACCTTCCGCCCGGTTTGCTTGTTTTTGTATTGTCTCGATTATCGCTTTCCGTCAGTGTTTTCTTTTGTTTATATTTGCCGGGTCAAATTTCCGTTCCCGTTTATTGCGTTTTTATTGGTCATAAATTTTGATTCGCCGAAAGTTTTATCAATGACAAATACTGCCTCAGTTTGCACTCAGACAAGTTTACCGCAAAGGGGCTGTCAAAATAAAGACTTCATGGTAAACACTGAGGCACTAATAGAGTTGTTACACCTTTCCTGCTTCCGGCTCCCAGACCGTAGTCGAGGAGCGCAGGGGAGACTTTCCTCCAGGGCCGATGTACTTCGGGGGTAACACCCTTCACTTTACCCGGCCAGTGGATTTTTACAGCTCCGGACACGAGGGTGAATGACGAGGCCGGCGGTTTGTTGCAACTTTGTGACTTTATTGGTGTCTTGCACGCAGCCATCCACCAAGCTACTAGCCCCCACAGGCACTCACTGTTACCGCTCTCTCGCCCACCCGCTCAGACGTCACTCACCTCACATGCTGTCATATCTTAAAGGGACACACACACACATACGCTACTCTCATAACAGAGTTAAGAGCCGCATGAAACCTGCCAAAGAGCCGCATGAGGCTAGCGAGCCACGTGTTGGCCAGGTCTGCTTTAGGGGCTCCGTAGCATCCCCCCATATTTGGGGTACATTATCATAAATGGAATTTTGCAATTTTTGAAAATTTAATATTAAAACAGAGAATAATTTCGCCACACCTAGTGTGTGTGTGACAATCATTGGGACTTTAACTTTAACTTAACTTACTGATTAATTTTGTATTTACATTCCAAATAACTAACTAAAATATGTGGGAATTCTACTAATTATGTGTAGCACTTTTGTTTGAAATCATACTAAAATCTCCAAAAAAAGATGCCTCTAGTGTTCAACATGTCCAAGTAGAGTTTGGTCATGTGATTCATGAGCTGCTACCGACAGCAGCACCTGTCCTCTGATCCTTGACCTTGCGACCCAAAAGTATCGGTGCGTGGCCTCTCCGGGTCACTTATTGTTTTTCAACCTGACTAATATGTGGCATGGAGGCTCGCTGGGGTAGAATGCGCATGCAGCTGTTGCCAGATCAGCTTCAAGAGCGAGCGTACAGTCAAGAAGGGAGTGTTCCAGAAAGAAGTCCATCTTTTTATGCATCAAAAAACAACAATGGAATCAAACACCCTGATTTGCTTACATGCTGATTCATCAGTGATTGTGTTGTTGTGGTAGTTTGGAGGAGGGCGGGGGGGTACAGCAGACAACCAGTCACCGAAGCCCCCTGTTAGAATGTCAGGTCAGCAACCGGTGTGTAGTGCGGAATGTGTGGGAGCTGAAACAAGCTGCGTTTACTGTCAGGCACCCAGTGTGGCTGTTTGACATTACCATAACATGCCCGTTCACATATATACCAGCATAGATTTACTGAGATGCATTTAGCAATAGACAATCTAGTTTGTATAGCAGTAGTAGATTTACTATTTAATGAAAATAGCCAGCAACACATGTGAGTATAGAAAGATAATTGCCTACAGTCAAGGATGGTGGTGCTTCCATCAAAGTCTATGAGCGCATGAGTGCTGTCGGCGCTTGGGAGAAGTGGTTCATTGAGAGAAGCAGTTAATTCCAACATGCGTGACATTGTGACCTTGGGATTCCTTGAACTGGAGTTGGACTGAAATAAAGAAGTTGTGCATGAAACAAGCTCAGATATGACTGCATGCTTACAGTCACCAAAAAATGGCAAATGGCCTTTTGCAGTGTTGAGGCAGCACTTTTCACGCTTTCACACGTTACAAGTCCTCTTGTATCGAGTCTGAAAGCCGGAGACGAAGAAACGAAACAAACAGACATACATAGCAATTTATCGATGATCGCAACCTTATTAAGTTAATTTTAATTTATTGTTTGATGGATTGACGTATTGACTATTGGCCAAGTCCTACAATTGTATTACATTATTTAATGCCTCTGGATATTGCATTTAAAGTTAAAGTTAAAGTACCACTGATAGTCACACACACACTAGGTGTGGTGAAATCACCCTCTGCATTTGACCCATCCCCTTGTTCCTCCCCCCGGGAGGTGAGGGGAGCAGTGAGCAGCAGCGGTGGCCACGCTCGGGAATCATTTTTGTCATTTAACCCCCAATTCCAACCCTTGATGCTGAGTGCCAAGCAGGGAGGTAATGGCATACTTGCCAACCTTGAGACCTCCGATTTCGGGAGGTGGGGGCCGGGGAGCGTGGTCAGGGGTGGGGAGGGGTGTGGTTGGGGGCGTGGTTAAGAGGGGAGGAGTATATTGACAGCTAGAATTCACCAAGTCAAGTATTTCATACATACATACATACATACATACATACATACATACATACATATATATATATATATATATATACTGTATATATATCCTGAAAATATGCAAAACAACTGTGTTTAGATAATTGATACTTCAAACTTGCATAAATAAATATTAAGGAATATAACATAACTTGGCTTCTGAGAGCTTCAAAATGTAATGAATAAAATGCTAAAGTTGTTGATAAACAAGCAATTATTTTAATAATTAAATATGGTCATTTTAAATTAATTATTATGATAATTTAAAATAAATTATTTCAAATATGTTTATTTTAATGTATAATTCTATGGCTGGATGTAATGAGGAGTCATAAAAAATACAAATAAAAATACAATTAATTTTGATGTTTTTAGCAAAATATAGTAAAAATGTATTTCGTTTTTTTTTTAAATTAATAAATATATTTATTTTTAGGTAAGACAAACATAATAATACAATTTATCTCTAGTCTGGATGATTTAGTTCTTGTCACCCTGTTGTCCTCCCGTCATGAAAAAAGGCTGTCCTCACTCAGGTCTGCATGGAGCTGGAGGGGGCGTGGCCTCCAGCTCCGGCTGAAAATCAGGAGATTTTCGGGAGAATATTTGTCCCGGGAGGTTTTCGGGAGAGGCGCTGAATTTCGGGAGTCTCCCGGAAAATTTGGGAGGGTTGGCAAGTATGGGTAATGGGTCCCATTTTTATAGTCTTTGGTATGACTGATCTCAGGGCGAGCACTCTAACCACAAGGCCACTGAGCCATTTAACGCTTTTTATTGCCATTTAAAGGGGAACTGCACTTTTTTTTTTCCCCCAATTTTGCCTATCGTTTACAATCATTATGAGTGACAAGAACGCACGTTTTTTGTTTTTTTCTGGTGGTGGGGGGGTTAAAGATGATAAAAAAAAACACTTGGAAGATGCGGCTAATGGGAGTCACTGTTGTAACCTTCAAAGCCCTCTAAAACCACTTCAAAACCCTCCATTAACATTTTATGTACACCCTGCAAGTCTATATATAATGTAGTCACAGACACGTTCATAACATTATGCAATATGTACAATATTTACCATATTTTGGTCATTTTAATCATTGCCAGGACTGATTATTTCAGCGCAGTGATTCACGTTTCCAGGCTTCCATAGTTTCTATGTGTCCTACTTCGGAAGAGAAACATTAGTTTTTTCTAATCATGGCAGATTCGATAACCAACAACAAAGACGACTATTTTTGGACAAATGAGGATTCACAATTGTATCTTTTTGATGCTAAATATACGGAGGAAGAACGACTGCTTCTAGAAGCCAGCACGAAGGAAGAGTGACACGTTGGATCAGACGGAAGCTGAGACAGTGAGGTGAAAGTCGCTCGAAGTTGCAAAATAAGGAATTTGGAGCCAAGGTGTTTCAACATAAATGGAGTGCTTACACAAATAAACCAGAAAAAGTGTCCCCGACCAGCTGGGCCACGCAGAGAACTGTCCATCGAGTGAGTCACACTTTATATTAACCATGATACACGCAGCATGTCATGTGTGTATCATGACAGACAGCATACGTTGTCTGGCTATCTATGTACAAACAAAACATGAAATATAATGAAAGATATTGTAATATTATTGTTCATGTTTTTCAGTCATTACAGTTTGGTGTCTTATCACATTGTGTTGTGCATTACAAGCTCAAAGGCGTTTCATGCTGATGTAGAAACAAGCTTATATTTTGCCATAGTTAGCTTTTACGGCTAATAACGAAGCCCGCCGATGTGTTACTACGCTAGAGAAATAGTTCCTCAGTGTTCGCTCTTACAATAACAATGTCGCTACAGCTTGGTTATTATACAAGTTACAGAATGTAAAATAATTATTGTTGTATTTTTACTTGATTTAGAGGTAGAATTTATTGCTCTCATTAGCTGCATTGCTAGCAATCAAGAACAAACTTTTGTCTTCATGTCTCTCATAATGATTGTGAACGATTCCCCCCAAAAAGTGCAGTTCCCCTTTAAGGCCTAATTTTTGTAAAATCCACTTAATGACTAATTCTTTCTAATGCCCCGCAGAAACCATGATATTGCTGCACAAGCTGTACAGTGACTACTCTAAAGTATATACAAGTTTCACTTTTATACTCTGGATATTTCTCATTGCAGAGAGCTCAAACCACTCGTAAACGTTTTTGTGTGTCTGTCTGCGGAGTAAAACTATGGAACAAACTGGACTTTGGCAACACAAGCAATGCCAAACTATTAATGGATTTAAATTATTATACAAACATGGGGTCTGGTTCAAATATAGAGACGAGGGTCTTTAATTTGACCTGCTGTTGTACTCTGTCTCAAAGTGTTAACATGTGCTCAATGTTTCCTTACCATTATTGCTATGTTGTCTATTACCATTGTTGGTATTTTGTCTATTACCATTGTTGGTATATTCATTATTCCTACATTGTTGATACAAATTATTGTTACAGTTGAATAATTATTGTTACCTGTGGTAATGCCACCATGATACAACATTTGTATTATAATCCTTGAACAAAGTAAGAGTGAAACTCATGTGAATAACCACTGAATGGAAAACTGGGGGTGGGATTAAATAAATTATCTTCTTCCCACTCCCTTTCAGGCAAAACTGGACAATCATGCATTACATACTATACATTACCTTTTGCACTATATTTATTTATATTATTATGTGATGTCAGCTTTGTACTTTTTTTGTTATTATTTTTTATGTCATTGCCTGAAATAAATAAATAAATGGAAAAAAAATAACGAAAAATACTATTGTCCCTTGAAAAGGTGTACCGTCATTAAAAATGGTTGCTTTTATGAGATACTGTAAGTCAAATTATCCTCCTTGGATCGTGTGTGTACATGCAAGTGTGTGTGTGAATGTGTGTGCGCGTTTGTGTGTGTACAAGGACAAGGTTAATTTCTCTACCAAGTTCAGATTCACACCCACACGCACACATTGATCCTAGCAATTTGTCTCGGACAAAATGCCACCATAAGGAAAAATCTTCCCCACAATAAAGCTGGGCTGTGTTGCACCACAAAGACAGAAAGACAAGAGCACACACAAATGCATAGACCCAGCCCCCATCCTCCCACAAAACCCTGGTAGCCCTACAGACATATCCTCTCTTCTTCACTTGTCTTTCTCTCTGTCCTCATTCCTCCATGCCACTACTCCAAGCATCCTTCTGAATTTCGTGTCGAGATGAATATTGCATTCCAGAGTGTACAGTACAGTACAGTGTTTTTATAGTCATAGACTTCCATAGACTGTATGTTAAAATTAAGTAAAAACACTTAAGTGACACTGCATTTGTATTCATTGTTCTCACCTCGCTTCTCAACCCGGGCCCAGAATTCCTTGACAGAGTTGGGAATGTCGCGAGTTTCCCTCAGGTTCGTTTGCCACTGCCGCAGCTCCTGCACATAAGGCTGTGCTCTGACCTGTATAATATAGAATCACATATTATAGAATAGATGGCAAGTACAGTACATTATCACCATACATTAAAAACGATCAGAACTTTCATGTTTAGTTATTTTATCTTTTGATGTATTTGTGCTGAAAGATTTGTCAGATTTCCTACAAAAAGTAATGAATTGTAATTTCATTATATGACATTGTGGGGTTTTCACTACATTAAACAAAGCTATGCAGACAATATTATAAAACGTTTTTTTTATTTATTTTTTTTATTTTAAGTTTTTGTTTTAATATATTGATAATTGTCAAACAAATCTGGCAACTAGTGAATATATTTTTATGCTGACATTAAAAAAAACTAAAGGGGTTTTCATTTATTTTTATCTTCATATTGTGGCTGTACTCAAAGTTGGTGTTTGTTTTGTATGTGAAATTTCATATTATACTTTTGTAGAAATAAAGTTCTGAAAGAAAAAAACAGCTTAAAAATAAATGAAGTACATTACATTTTGAAAAAAGCCCTTGTGTAATCAAATGCAATTTCAGTTAAATTAAAATGAGTCACTGTGATGTGAGGAGTGAGAGAGAACCTAATACACATTATCAATATCGTATTTATTTGTATCACTTTTTGTCCGATTTGTCCTGCAAATTTAGTCTGCTTTCCTACGACATGTATTGCACTGTAATTAGTAGAATATATAAATTGTGGGCTTTGGATTTATTTTTGAAAATGAATGTTGACAAAATTGTAATAAAAAAATCCAAAATATTACAAAGACAACAATTAAACAAACTGTTACATTAAAAAATACATACAAATATAATATCCATCCATCGATCCATTTTCTACCGCTTGTCCATAAGCAACAAATTCAAAAACATTTAAATTACATTCAATCTTAAAAATAAAAACAACATAATGCAAATCTATCATTGGGAACGTCTCTGCGCTGCTGACCCGTCTCCGCTCGGGATGGTTTCCTGCTGGCCCCACTA
Source organism: Nerophis lumbriciformis (assembly GCF_033978685.3). Taxonomy (NCBI): domain Eukaryota; kingdom Metazoa; phylum Chordata; class Actinopteri; order Syngnathiformes; family Syngnathidae; genus Nerophis; species Nerophis lumbriciformis. Next base: position 13,727,249 of record NC_084569.2, read on the forward strand.
TGGACTGGACTCTTACTATTATGTTGGATCCACTATGGACTGGACTCTCACAATATTATGTCAGACCCACTCGACATCCATTGCATTCGGTCTCCCCTAGAGGGGCGGGGGGTTACCCACATATGCGGTCCTCTCCAAGGTTTCTCATAGTCATTCACATCGACGTCCCACTGGGGTGAGTTTTTCCTTGCCCTTATGTGGGCTCTGTACCGAGGATGTCGTTGTGGCTTGTGCAGCCCTTTGAGACACTTGTGATTTAGGGCTATATAAATAAACATTGATTGATTGATATATTTTCAATGGAACATATAAAATGTTGCTGTTGTTTACTTGAGTCATATTGCAGTCTACATGTATCTCTTATGTGTGACTGCCATCTACTGGTCACACTTATCATTACACCAAGTACCAAATAAAATAGCTTCGAGGTCGGTAAGCACAACCAGAATTATTCCGTACATTAGGCGCACTGTTGAGTTTTGAGAAAAATAAAGGACTTTAAGTGCGCCTTATAGCCCGCAAAATAGGGTAGTTATCTTAAGTTAATAAACCAAAAAATAAAATGAACTCATTTATGTAAACAAAATGTAACTTCATTAAATATTGAACATCTTGAAGGGCATTTTTTCATAGTTGGAAAACTAGATCAGGGTGTCTTTTTAGTTGCCATCACATGATCACCACATTCTCGCTTGTTCGTCCGTGACAGTTTGTGCTCATGTACATTTAGTAAGACTTCCCATAAAATGTAATGCACTGTATAGTAAATCGTAGACTATGACAAGGCCTCATATTTGAAAATGAATGTTGAAAATATTTTTCAAACCACCACCAATTAAAAACAAATCAGGCCCTTGTTTTTTATACAGACATACTTATGGCCGACTCTGTGCAATGGTGGGTCCGGAAGCCACACTGTATTGGATGTAATGCTGTTATTGTGTAGAAATATGGGGAAATAACTACAAAAGTACACTTCATTCATTAACGGTGTTCCAAAAAAGATCAGTTAGAATAATACATAATGTTGGATATAGAGAACATACTAACCCCTTATTCATAGAATCAAAAATACTGAAATTCCACGATATAGTGAATTTGCAAACAGCTAAAATTATACACAAAGCAAACTATAATCTGCTACCCAAGAATGTACAAAAAGTATTCTCAACAAAAGAGGAGAAATATAATCTTAGAGAAACATTTAATTTAAAACATGTGTATGCACGTACAACACTTAAGACCTTCAGTATATCAGTATGTGGAATTAAATTATGGAATGAATTAAGCAAAGAAATCAAACAATGTACTAATATGATCCACTTCAAGAAACCCTTCAAACTTAAAGTGTTTACAAAGTACAAAGAAGAAGAACCATGACAAACATTCTGAATTGATCTCATCCATCCATTAATTTTCAAACTAATCTTACTTATCTCACCATATGAAATATAACTTACTCTACCAATTATTATTTATTTATTTTTATTGCTATTTCTTGTGGAGTATATTGTGAATAAATTGAGAACAGGAAGTGAACAAAAGTGTTAGCAACTGCTATGTACAGGAAAAGGGGTAGGATTAAATAAGCTCTGCTTCTTCCTACTCCTTTTCGAACATGTTGAATAGAGAAACTGGAAATTGTGATGTATGTTATATGCTTGTATGTTCCAAATAAACTCAAACTCAAACCGTTATTGAGATGTTCTACTAACTGCTTAACCACCTATTTTTCTACCATTACTCTCTGTTACTTCAACAATAACTGCGGTTACTTGAATACAGTGCAGAAGGCACAGGATGGTTGTTTACTGACAACAATAATCCACTTAGACGTTCCCCCTAAAAAGGCCCTCTTTGCTTTCATCATGCAGCCTTTTGTTTGCTGCAAAGCTGCCTGGGAATGAACTAAACTCTGAGTCTGGCCTTCATGCACATTCATTCACCCTGCCATTCTGCCTGCATGTCAACTTTTCGCTGACTCATGCTTTTGCCATTCAAGTGGCTGAGCGCGACCTTTCGGCAGGAAATAAGACGCCGAAATGGTTCATTTTTAATAGCTTGTAGAGGAAACTATGGGCTACAGGAGGTCCTGCGTGCATTTGACATATTTTCTGGATGCGCGTGGCTGCACGTGGGTCTTCTATTCAAACCATTCATGTATGGCGGCAAGCTACTCATTCAGCCGGAAACGCAGACCTACTTCTGCTGTTGACTCCACAGCAAACTGGGTGACAGCCAGTGTGTGTGTGTGTCTGTGTGCGTGTGTGTGTGACTTTCAGCTCTTTTAGCTTACGTCAAGTGAAATCAGTACTCAAGCTGCCCTACTTTTTTGGATAACAAAATAGTGCAAGAGAAGCTGCCGCAGTAAACTTAGCTCACTTTCTACTGATTTAAGGAAGAACATGGTATCATTTTAACTTGAGACATATCTGAATGCAACCAAAATTTCGAAAAAATATGCCTCCAATAACTTCTCATCAAAGTTGGTGTTTTATTCCAATTGTATAACAAACAATGCGACACATTGAGATGTGTAAAGTGCAATGTGTGTGAGTGTTTTGTTGTGATTATGCTTCAATATAAAAAGTGTTTTTATACATGTATGAAAAATAGGAATCTTACATTTGCACGTTTAAAAATATGTCCAACTGTCCATGTAACGGATGCCAAGTATAGTGGCTGTGTAAACCTGCACTCATTGACACCATAAAGGGGAACTGCACTTTTTTTTTTTTAATTCTGCCTATCGTTCACAATCATTATGAAAGACATGATGACGGATGAATTTTTTTTTTTTAATGGATTCAAAATAAATAAATGTGATCAAAAGTTCGCTTAAAATTGAGTTTTTTGATTGAGTGAAACTTTTATTAGTAGATTGCACAGTACAGTACATATTCCGTACAATTGACCACTAAATGGTAACACCCGAATAAGTTTAAGTCGGGGTCCACGTTAATCAATTCATGGTAAAAGCCTATGGGAGCCGTTCAATTCCGCCGATAGAGCCCCTTAAAAAACATCCAAATATCTCCATTAGGGTTTTATTAACGTATATTAACATTGTTGCTCTAGGGGAAACTGGGTAACATACGGCACACTGACAAAGGTTAACCTATTGTTACTATAACAATCTACCAGGTTAATATAGGTTGCTTCTCTTTCTTTCCCTCCATTTTTCTGCATTCTTTTGTATCTCTAGTTATCATTACGTATATGTATTGTTGCATTTGAACAACTGTATCGTTGATAATAGAGGTAAATTATTGATTATTGGTATTGTTCATTATCAATAGCGCTATTTTTATTGGTACCGTATTTGTATTGCTCCATTTGTAGTGTAATAATGCTCATTGTTATTTCTGTATTATTATTTATTTCGCTAATTGCTTCTTTGCTATCACTTTTACCATGATATTTGTACTTATCGTATTTGCTGATGTTGCTCTATTGTTGTTGTTATTGTTGTGTTTGCTGTTGTTGTTTTTGTCTCTCTGTCTAATCCCCCTCTTGTCCCCACAATTTCCCCCTCTGTCTTCCTTTTTTTCTCTTTCTATCCCCTCCTGCTCCGGCTCGGCTGCATCAAATAATAATATAAATACATGTAATAAAGTCAAATACAAATAAGGCAACAAGAGAAGTATCCTACACTTCTCTTTTGTAAAGTAAATCTGAACAGCCGATATGGGCATCTACATCAACTATATGATTTGCCTGAGAAGCTGGACAGGACAAAACAAAAATTCCTCCACTAGGGTTTTATATACATGATGTAAGTACATACTGTATGTAATGTACCGTATTTTCCGCACTATAAGGCGCACCTAAAAACCACAAATTTTCTCAAAAGCTGACAGTGCGCCTTATAAGCCGGTGCGCTTTATATATGGATTATTATTAAGATTCATTTTCATAAAGTTTCGGTCTCGCAACTACGGTAAACAGCCGCCATCTTTTTTCCCCGTAGAAGAGGAAGTGCTTCTTCTTCTACGCAAGCAACCGCCAAGGTAAGCACCCGCCCCCATAGAACAGGAAGCGCTTCTTCTTCTACTGTAAGCAACCACCCGCCCGCGTAGAAGAAGAAGAAGCGCGCGGATATTACCGTACGTTTCATTTCCTTTGTGTGTTTACATCTGTAAAGACCACAAAATGGCTCCTACTAAGCGACAGGGATCCGGTTCATGAAAAGACGCAATCTCTCCATCCGCACACGGATTACTATTTCACAGCAACTGCCTAAAGACTTTCAAGAAAAGCTGGCTACTTTCCGTGCATATTGTAAAAACAAGATAGCTGAAAAAAAGATCCGGCCAGAGAACATTATCAACATGGACGAGGTTCCACTGACTTTTGATATTCCTGTGAACCGCACTGTGGATACAACGGGAACACGTACGGTGAATATTCGCACCACAGGGAATGAGAAGTCATCCTTCACTGTGGTTCTAGCTTGCCATGCTAATGGCCAGAAACTTCCACCCATGGTGATATTCAAAAGGAAGACCTTGCCAAAAGAGACCTTTCCAGCCGGCGTCATCATAAAAGCTAACTCGAAGGGATGGATGAAGAAAAGATGAGCGAGTGGTTAAGGCAGCGTTTCTCAAAGTGTGGGGCGCGCCCCACTGGTGGGGAATAGAGACATGACAGGTGGGGCGCGAGGAACGGGAGGAAATTTCACTTTAAATTTTTTTTTAAATTATTATATTTTTAGATTATTTTTTTTACTATGCTTTCATTTTCTATACACACTGTAAATCACTTTGTGATTCTGTCTGTGAAATCCGCTATATAAATAAATGGAAAGTACCGGTACTTATTTTTACTGTAGGCTTTATATTTCTCGGTAGGAGCGAAAGTTTGACAGACATAGCAACAGTAACTAATGGGGGCGGGGCTAAGCGGAACAAACTTTCGCGCGGATGGGTAGCAGGCTAATGTGTGGATCACAATTACACAAATATATACATTTGTGACTCACACCTCAAATGTCGTCGAGCCAGAGCAAGCACCTGCAGAGAAACAAAAATCTGACGGGCACACTGTGTCATTCACCGGGAAGCACTCGCGTCAAGGCAGCTCAGCCCCGAACTCAATGAGGTTTTAACAGATGTTGTGAGCACGGTAAATTTGATCAAAACACGACCACTGAAAGCGCGACTGTTCTCTGCACTGTGTGAGGAAATGGGAGCTGATCATACAGCCGTGCTGTTTCACAGTGAAGCAAGGTGGCTCTCCTGGGGGAAAGTGCTGTCACTTGCCCTGTCTTGCCAAATGCATAGCTCCTCCTTTTTTTTTGTTGCAAAGATTGCAAAGTGGCACTTTTATTGTATTTATTATTGAACTTGATGCAAGTTATTTGATTTATTATTGAACTTGATGCAAGTTATAACACTTTTTTTGATTTATTATTGAACTTGATGCAAGTTATAACACTTTTGTTTTATTTATTATTGAACTTGATGCAAGTTATAACACTTTTTTTGATTTATTATTGAACTTGATGCAAGTTATAACACTTTTTTTGATTTATTATTGAACTTGATGCAAGTTATTGGATTTATTATTGAACTTGATGCAAGTTATAACACTTTTTTTGATTTATTATTGAACGTGATGCAAGTTATAACACTTTTTTTTATTATTGAACTTGATGCAAGTTATAACACTTTTTTGATTTATTATTGAACTTGATGCAAGTTATAACACTTTTATTTGATTTATTATTGAACTTGATGCAAGTTATAACACTTTTTTGATTTATTACTGAACGTGATGCAAGTTATAACACTTTTTTGGATTTATTATTGAACTTGATGCAAGTTATAATAGTTTATTTATTTATTATTGAACGTGATGCAAGTTATAACACTTTTTTTGATTTATTATTGAACTTGATGCAAGTTATAACACTTTTGTTTTATTTATTATTGAACTTGATGGAAGTTATTTTATTTATTATTGAACTTGATGCAAGTTATACCACAGCTGCAGTTATTTTATTTATTATTGAACTTAATGTTATTTTATGTTATTGAGCTCGAATGTATACAACTTGATGTTCAATAAATTTGAAAATGTTAAAGCTTGGCATTAGCGCTCTGTTGGGGCGATGGGGGCAGGTGGGGCTTGAAAACTCCCCCTTGTCCAAAGTGGGGGATGACAAAAAAAGTTTGAGAACCACTGGGTTAAGGTAAGTTTACGCGAAGAGGCCGGGTGGCTTTTTTCACGCAGCTCCGTCCATGTTGATATACGACTCCATGCGCGCCCACATCACGCTGGTTTTTAATATATTATTAAAGTTTGACTGACCTATCTGACTGTTTTTTTGACATTCCTTTAGCGCAGTTAGATGCGGCTTATAACACGGGGCGTCTTATAGGTGGACAAAGTTTTGAAATATGCCGTTCATTGAAGGCGCGGCTTATAACCCAGGGCGCCTTATGGTGCGGAAAATACGGTAGTAACAAGCACATTTATAATAACATTTAATATTCATAGATTTTGATTATTTTAAGCATAGGCGTAGGGTTGTACGGTATACCGGTATTAGTATAGTACCGCGATACTAATGAATCATATTCGGTACTATACCGCCTCTGAAAAGTACCGGTCCTCCACCCCCCCGCGCCCCCGTCGTCATCACGTCGTGATATTGCTGGTTTACGAGCATGTTCGGCAGCGCACAATCACTGAGTACTTACAAGCAGACACAGTGTGTAGACAGAAAAGGGAGAATGGACGCATTTTGGCTTAAAAACTGACGATAAAGGTGAAGCTATAACACTGAACCGCCCTCAGGAAGAGGTGCTTTAAGACATGGCTAGCTAGCTGGCGGCTAAAGTCCAGCCCCAGTCGGCAGTGTTTTAGCTACTTCTAAATCACTAATCCTCGCCTCCATGGCGACAAATAAAGTACGTTTCTTACAAGTATCATCCCTGCAGGACGAAGAATAGCTAAATATGCTTCACTACACACCATAGCTCACCGGCGTCAAAATGTAAACAAACGCAATTGGTGGATCGACACCTAACATCCACTGTAATGATACCAAGTACAGGAGCGTCTCTAGTCAATACTACTATGATTAAGTAGATATTTTTTGGCATCACATCTTATTTCTTTTTTTTTAATTTAGATTGTGTTTATAATCTCAGAGATACATCCCTGCACACATATGACCAATGTATAATCCTGTAACTACTTGGTATCGGATTGATACCCAAATTTGTGGTATCATCCAAAACTAATGTAAAGCATCCAGACAACAGAAGAATAAGTGATTATTACATTTTAACAGAAGTGTAGATAGAACATGTTAAAAGAGAAAGTAAGCAGATACTAACAGTAAATGAACACCTAGATTAATAATCAATTCTTATACAGCTTGTCCCTCATAATGTTGACAAAATAATAGAATGGAAAATGACACAATATGCTACTGCATATGTCAGCAGACTAAATTAGGAGCCTTTGTTTGTTTACTTACTAATAAAAGACAAGTTGTCTTGTATGTTCACTATTTTATTAAAGGATAATAAACATATGTTTAATGTACCCTAAGATTTTTTGTTAAAATAAAACCAATAATGCAATTTTTTGTGGTACCCTGTTTTTAGAAAAGTATCTAAATGATTTTGGTACCGGTACCAAACTATTGGTATCGCGACAACACAAACATGGCACATTAATTTCAAAAACGCATCACAACTTTGTTTTCTTCATCACTGATTATTGCTCACTGCAGACTTTATGAGAGTCAACAAACACAATAAAACATCACTTACTGTAAAAGGGCTGCTGTCATTATATTCACATTTAGATGAAAAATGTCTCATAATCCTCCATGCATGTGTTGCCTTCACTATAAGACTTATATACGTCTTATTATACGGCTTTTAATTTTTTGCGGCTCCAGACAGATTTGTTTTTTGTATTTTTAGTCCAATGTGGCTCTTTCAATGTTTTGGGTTGCCGACCCCTGCTCTAATTCTGTCTGTTCTTGGACGGGTTTGTAATGAAAATGTAATTTCATTGTACTTTTTAAGTGCAGTCACAATAAAGTTCCATCTAATTCACACACACCTGGGATTCACACTCAATATGGGACTACATAATGCCTTGCTCATGGGCAGGGACACTTCGGCTTACCCACAAACCGTTCCGATTGTTTTGCTTTTCTTTTTTTATTTGTTACATGCAGGCACAGTCCATATCCATCTGCCAGAGTCTGCCAAAAAGCTATTTTTCACCCATAGTTCCGCCTAGAATGACAAAAGTCATCTTAAAAGAAAAAAAAAAGACATATTTACATAAACATATTGCAATTATAACACATTACTAAGATAAAAAAAGTACATTACAGACAAAACAAACCAACAATCAAACAGTAAACAAAGACATGAGCACATACACAATGCAAGAGGTGTAAGTTAATGTTGTCAATAAGCCATTTCCGTAATTGGATCTTAAATGTAGCAAATTTCCAGATTTCTTTAACAGACTGATTTATTGCCACACACCAAATGTATTTCTGTGAAATTGTAGCTGTCATAATCCAATGCTTACCACTGCTTGTATATTATCTTTATACTTTAGTCACTGAAAAGGCAAAGGTAGCCATGCGATTCTTTTGACCCACATAAAAATGCATCGCTGAGCCTTGAGCTAAAACCCTGACTGCTTTCTATAGATATTTTGCATTATTAAATGCTTTACAAATATATATTTTTTCCTCTATGACCATTGGGTGTCTGGCAGTGTTCTAATTCAAAATGAATGCTAAAAGTGATTATATGGAACAGTAGAGATGATGACACAGACTCAAAGCACTGCCTATTAATTACACAGTGGCCACTCAGCTGACTGGCCCCAAGAGAACTTGGGCGAAGCGTGTGTGTGTGTGTTCTTGTATTTCTACCCTTCTTGAGACATCAAGGAAAAGTATCTTCCATATGAGGACCGGTCAACAAGTTAGGACCGAAATCTTGGTCCCAATACGGAAAACCATTGCATCTAATAGAGAATATCTCATTTGCCCCCCTGGTGGTGAAATCTATCAAAATTAGGGTGGTCCCAAAAAGGAGGGATTTTTCAAATTGACTGTGTGTCGGTTTTAAAAGTGCTCCCCCTCTGGTCAACATATGTAATAAGAAGTGTGTGTAAGAGATTCAAATGCACCCCTTTTAGTCAAAATGAATTAAAACAAATAAATAAATATGTGTATAGAGAAATACTGTAATAACTTAAAGTAAATAATGAAGATTAAAAACGAATTACAAACAAAAAATAAAAAAGCAGTCTTTTTCTCACGTGTCGACCTTTTTCTTATAAAATTGGGAACAATTTCTCATATTCTTTCTGTTTCTGTAATATTGCAATATTTCACATTTTTGTGTAAAACTATTACTTTTTAATGCAAAATGGCGATATTTGTCATATAAAATTCTGACTTTTATCACAATATTGCCAATTTTTTTGTTGTTCTTGTAAAATAGTGACATTTTTTGAGTAAAATGTTGACTTTTGTCATAATTTTGCCAAGTAAAATTGCAATTATTATTATAATATTTCCAAAATTGTTAGTTTTCTTATAAAATTGTGACTTTTGTAGAATAAAATTACAACTCTTTTCGTACAATTGCCAAAATGTTAAGCTTTTCTTGTAAAATTGCAACTGTTCTTAAGTAAAATTCCAACTTTTATCATAATATTGCACAAATGTTCAATTTTTCTTGTAACATTTTGACTTGCGTTGAGTAAAATTACGACTTTTGTTATAATACTGCCAAAATTCTAAGTTTTTCTTGTGTAATTGTGACCTTTTTCTTGTGACATTCCAACTCATTTTTCACAACAAGCTTTTCTATATTTGCATAGTATGTATATATTATTAATGTTGTAAATACAGATCTTAATATATCTAGAAAGGGTGGTCCTAAAGAGGTAGGCATTTTTCAGAGGTTTCAAGAAGGTAACAAATACAAGAATGTGAATGTGTGTGTGTGTGTACATTTGTGTGTGCATAGCAGTCAGAAGCATGGATGAATGGATTAGAGAGAGGGTCTAAGGCGCACAGTGTAAAGACGATTATGTAATGTGTTTAGAACCTGCAGCCCTTCATATAGTATGACAGGAGCGGAACAAGAGACAATCGCATTATAGTGTCAGCTTCTTTCCACTCTTCTTCTATGACTACACTGTGCAATGTTTTGATCGGTGCAAAGCTGTGAACTTGCAATATATGCACAAAAACAGGCTTGTGTCATACACACAGACACACACACACACACACACTGCAGTCAAAGCTGCGTCACACACAGGTTATATAACAGGCGAGAGAGTATAAGAGTGAAGGAGGGGTTGTAAAGCTTTGGGGCTGACAAGAGCAAGAAAATTTGGGATGAATATAAATGTTAATCCTGTGATGCTATTATTCCGTTTAAATATGTGCAGTTAAAAATAGACAAGGGAGTCAGGCGTTTGAGGGAGTCTTACATTTAGACATTTATTTTGTCAATAAAGCCCTCAATAGCCACAATATTATGTACACTTGCATAATGTCATGGGATCTAACAAGACAGCTGTCCCACAGATACACAAAAATAAAGTTCAATTATGATTTGTCAATGATTGATAATCCTGAAAGGGGGTTGAATTAATGTTTTAATTTAAACAACATGTGAATACTACATTACACTTGCCGCACTCAATGATAAAAAACCTTTGTATATGTGAAAAGGAGTGGGAAGAAGCATTAGCTTATTAATTCCTACCCCTTCTCCATCTAGTACTTAGGAATATAGGTTATCTCACTTCCTGTTTTTTTATCCATATATAAATTGTAATTAGTTTTGCATTTAAAAGAAATACAAAAGGTGTGTTGCCCATTTGTTGTGTTTTGTATGAATGCAGGTTATGCATTTTGTGCTATAGTTGTGTTGCCAGAATCAGAGACTGGTATACTGCCAATAGCTAAATGTTTTTGTTTTTGTGATCTTTTTTTTTTTTAGCTCTGCAATTGTTTCCCTGTAAGTATTGTACTTATTACACATAAGCTGTTTGACTTTAAAGTGTATCTTAGCTGTGTATTTAATTGTCCGGTTTGGAGGTGTTGAAATCATCCTATAAAATTGCCTTTTTTTTAAAATGCATTTCTCTTATGTTGGAATGTGACAGAGAAGTTATTTTGGATGTCATGTAAGTCATATTAACATACTTAATTTTTGTATGAACAGGTTTTAAGTCATGGAGGAGAATCTATTCCCAAGTGGGCCGGACGGGTAAAATCATGGCAGCATAACTTAAAAATACAGCCACAACAACTTCAGATTGTTTTCTTTGTTTTACTTCAGCCCAAAATAGAACAAGCCCATTTTGAAAATGTACATATCACAAATAATTCTCTTGACAAAACAGTTCAAGTTAGTTGAAAATTCTGAGGAAAAACTTGGTGGAGTTTCAATAACACCATGAGAAACACGATAAACTTAGACTTAATCTTAGTGTATCTACAAAGCAATTAAACTAAGTCACAGCCCATCTAAGATTGAACAAAAAACAAAATAAAGCGTAAATAAAAACTATTCTATGTATCGACTACCTCATTTGTCACTTACGCATATCAATCCTGTGCTAACTCAAGAAACCACACAAACTGAGGTAGAAACTATTCAAGAGGGTTGAGTTACTCCTTGCTTTCTCGGCATCCCTGTGTATTGGTAGAAAAATAAAAGCTGTGCAACGTGTGAACAATTTTAACAAACCAAAAATAAAAACTTAAAAGACTGACAGTATTGCCGTAAATCACACACTGTTCACTTTCTTTAAATTTGCACAGAAAACAATTTTCACAGAACTATATCAATGTGGAGTGTCTCATGCAGCATTTTAAGTGGGGATACCAATTGTTTATTTTAGTCCTGTTTGTTCAATATTGGGTCGAGGAGAAGTCGCAGCCCCGCTTTACTATGTACCTCTTGCTTGGTATACTTGCTCTCCCAGGTATAAACTATTTGCTTGCCTGGCAGAATTGCTATTGCGACATCAGTGGACACATTTAGAACAGCATCCATCCATACATGCATCCATCCATCCATCTTCTTCCGCTCGTCCGAGGTCGGGTCGTGGGGGCAGCAGCCTCAAAAGAAAAGCCCACACTTCCCTCTCCCCAGCCACTTCGTCTAGCTCCTCTCAGGGGATCCCGAGGCGTTCCCAGGCCAGCCAGGAGACATAGTCTTACCAATGTGTCCTGGGTCTTCCCTGTGGCCTCCTACTGGTCGGACGTGCCCTTTACACCTCCCCAGGGAGGCGTCCGGGTGGCATCGTGACCAGATGCCCGAACCACCTCATCTGGCTCCTCTCGATGTGGAGGAGCAACGGCTTTACTTTGAGCTCCTCCCGGATGACAGAGCTTCTCCTCCTATCTCTAAGGGAGAGCGCCGCCACCCGACAAAGGAAACAAATTCTGGCCGCTTGTACCCGTGATCTTGTCCTTTCGGTCATAACCCAAAGCTCATGACCATGGATGAGGATGGGAACGTAGATCGACCGGTAAATTGAGAGCTTTGCCTTCTGACTTAGCTCCTTCATTACCACAACGGATAGATAGTGTCTGAATTATTGAAGACGCCGCACCGATTCGCTGTCGATCTAACGATCCACTCTTCCCTCACTCAAGACACCGAGGTACTTGAAATCCTCCATTTGGGGCAAGATCTCTTCCCCAACCCGGAGATGGCACTCCACCCTTTTCTAGGCAAGAACCATGGACTCGAATTTGGAGGTGCTGATTCTCATTTCAGTCGCTTCACATTCGGCTGCGAACCGGTCCAGTGAGAGCTGAAAATCCTGGCCAGATGAAGCTGTCAGGACCACATCATCTGCAAAAAGCAGACACCTAATCTTACAGACATCTAATCTTGCAGCCACCAAACCGGATCTCCTGACTGACTGCGCCTAGAAATTCTGTCCATAAAAGTTATTTACAGAATCAGTGAAAAAGGGCAGCCCTGGCAGAGTCCAACCTTCACTGAAAACGGGTCCGACTTACTACTGCCAATGCGGACCAAGCTCTGACACCAATCATACAGGGAGCGGACCGCCACAATCAGACAGTTCAATACCTCATACTCTCTGAGCACTCCCCACAGGACTTCCCGAGGGACACGGTCAAAAAGTCCACAAAGTACATGTAGACTGGTTGGGCAAACTCCCATGCATCTTCAAGGACCCTGCCGAGAGTTTAGAGTTCGTCCACAGTTCCAAGACCAGGACGAAAACCACACTGCTACTCCTGAATCTGAGGTTGGACAATCCGGCGTAGCCTCCTCTCCAGTACACCTGGATACACATTACCAGGAAGGCTGAGGAGTGTGATCCCACAATAGTTGGAACACACCCTCCGGTTCCCCTTCTTAAAGAGAGGAACCATCATCCCGGTCTGCCAATCCAGAGGTACTTCCCCCGATGTCCACGCAGTGTTGCAGAAACTTGTCAAACAAGACAGCCCCACAGCATTCACAGCCTTAAGGAACTCAGGGCGGGTCTCATCCACCCCCGGGGCCTTGTTACCGAGGAGCTTTTTAACTACGTCAAAAACATCAGCCCCAGAAATAGGAGAGCCCACCACAGATCCCCCAGGCACTGCTTCCTAGGTGGGATTGAGGGCTTGAGAAGGTCTTCGAAGTATTCCCTCCACCGATCCACAACATCTGCAGTTGAGGTCAGCAGCACACCATCCTCACCATACACGGTATTGACAGTGCACTGCTTCCCCCTCCTGAGGCGGCGGATGGTGGTCCAGAATCGCTTCGAAGCCGCCCGGAAGTAATTTTCCTTGGCTTCTCAAAACTCCTCCCATGTCCGAGATTTTGCCTCAAACATATGGACCCTTATGTTTGAACATTGTGTTCGTCATTGACAATCTGTGACAAGCACATAAGTTCAATAACAAAACACCACTCGGGTTCAGATCCGGGCGGGCGTTTTTCCTAATCAAACCTCTCCAGGTTTTACTGTCGCTGCCAATATGAGCATTGAAGTCACCCAGCAGAACAAGGGAATCACCTAAGGGAGCAATCTCCAGTACTACCTCGAGGGAATCCAAAAAGGGCGGGTGCTCTGAGCTGCTGTTTGGTGCGTAAGCACAAACAACAGTCAAGACCCGTCCCCCCCACCCAATGGCAGAGGGAAGCTACCCGGGTTAAACTCCAACGTGCAGGTTTTGAGCCAGGGGGTAACAACAATTGCCACCCCAGCCCGTCGCCTCACTGTGTGCAACGTCAGAGTGGAAGAGAATCCAGCCCCACTCGAGAGAACTGGTTCCAGAGCCCAAACTGTGCGTTGAAGTGAGTCCCCCCCAAGGGAGGTGACGTTCGACGTCCCAAGAGATAGCTTACGTAGCCGAGGATCGGATAGCCAAGTGCCCTGCCTTCGACTGCCGCTCAGCTCACACTGCACCTGACCTCTATGCCCCCTCCTATGAGTGTTGAGCCCATTGGAAGGAGGACCCACGTTGCCTCATCGAGCCCCAGCTCTGGGCCAGGCTCCAGAGAGGGGCCCCGGTGACCCGTGTCCGGGCGGGGGAAATTTGAGTCCTCGTTCTTCTCCTTCATAAAGGTCTTCAAGCTGCTCTTTGTCTGATCCCTCACCTAGGACCTGTTTGTCTTGGGAGACCCTACCGCCCCCGGACAACGTAGCTCCTCGGATCATTGGTCCACGCAAATGCGTCTACCTTATCAGAAAGTACATTTAGAACAGCAGTTTCTTAAATTTAAAACTGCTCAATTTTACACTTATCAAAGATGTACGAGCCGCACATGCACATGTACGTAATAGCAGTCTCAGAGAAGCAAGTTTTTACAATAAATATAAAGATTTTTATTTTTGGACAATTCTTCTACATGAATTACTAACGTATTTACAATTTTTTTTTTTACAAATATACCAACCACTTTTAATGCAAGCCTCTTTTTATGTAAGCATCATATTTTGTATGGTATCTTATTAGCACGTTGTTGTGTGTGTGTGTGTGTGTTGTTATTTTATAATAGGAAGTTATTAAAAATCCAAAGGTCACATGTTTGTTTCAAAGGCATAATGTGACACACACGCACACACCCCCACTGAGTCACTGCCTGCCAAAAATATCTTGTGTAGCTTAAATAAGTTATGATTTTGTCCACCAGACCCTCAGTCAACCTTGCTTTCTGTCAATGCTGCATTCAAGATCACCTCGGGGAGAAAACAGTTGTTAACCATTTGCTTGACCCTATTTATAATCCTAATTATTATCTATCCATCCATCCATTTTCTAGCGCTTGTCCCTCTCGGGGTCACATTGGGGTGCTGGAGCCTATGATAATTGATATTCTCTCCAACGGGGTGGAGGCAAACTTGGCTTCTACCAACCATCTAAAGTTACACGGGCTTATTTCAAGCTCATGCATCATAGCATCGCAGGATCAACAAACAAAACATGACGACGACAGACATGTTCACACAAAAAGTAGAGTGTGAAAATATATGCATTTGTTTCTGCTGCTCTGTGCACGCTTATGTATTAATAATCATACACAGGAAGGAGGGGGGGGAAGCGACCCCAGCAGGGATGACATAAGCAAGAAGACGCTGAATTAAACGCTCTAGGCCTGTGGCGCAGTGGCAGCCAGCAGCGCCCTCTGCCGGACGTAATGCAAATAAAGAAAGACAGCAGCGGTATACTGTCAGTGTAAGGTACCATCATTAAAAATTAAAAATTACTTGTGGAGAAATGTATAGCAAACATATAAAAATGTAGTATCTTAATATTCTGGTGTTAAAAACCATGTGGTTTCTGATTGGGAAATATCGTTCTATTTTTGGCCATAACTTTGGCTGTGTGACTCTTGACGGAATGTTTTTCCTTTCCTCGGAGGACTTTTTTCATGTTCAAGTTTAATATTTTTATTTATAATTTTTTTTTCCATTTATCAATGATACAATTTTAGCCCGTTACGTAATGCCAGGTCAAAAAATTCCTCGGGCAGTTGAGAGAATTTGGATTCATATTTTGTTTCTATTTTTTTTTCCATCCATCCATCCATCTTCTTCCGCTTATCCGAGGTCGGGTCGCGGGGGCAGCAGCCTAAGCAGGGAAGCCCAGACTTCCCTCTCCCCAGCCACTTCGTCCAGCTCCTCCCGGTGGATCCCGAGGCGTTCCCAGGCCAGCCGGGAGACATAGTCTTCCCAACGTGTCCTGGGTCTTCCCCGTGGCCTCCTACCGGTCGGACGTGCCCGAAACACCTCCCGAGGGAGGCGTTCGGGTGGCATCCTGACCAGATGCCCGAACCACCTCATCTGGCTCCTCTCGATATGGAGGAGCAGCGGCTTTACTTTGAGCTCCCCCCGGATGGCAGAGCTTCTCACCCTATCTCTAAGGGAGAGCCCCGCCACCCGGCGGAGGAAACTCATTTCGGCCGCTTGTACCCGTGATCTTGTCCTTTCGGTCATGACCCAAAGCTCATGACCATAGGTGAGGATGGGAACGTAGATCGACCGGTAAATCGAGAGCTTTGCCTTCTGGCTCAGCTCCTTTTTTCCTCAAATCTCTAAATCAACTTCAGTTTCAAATAAAAATAGCACACGTCATGTTATTATTATTATTATTTTTAAACACTTTACATGCCTATTCAGGGAGTTAATTTCGTGTATTTTCCCCAAAAATATTTTAATACACTTTAGTGCTCAATAAGAATAGCAACAAGGCTATGTTTTTTTAACCTAAATAAAAATAGCAAATATGTCATGTTTTTTACCCTTTAAATGCCCATTTGACCTAATTATGTAAGTCTTTTTTTTTATTTTTTTTAAATGTATTAAATTAATTATCTTTTTAGTACATTTTTAAGGATTGTGGGTACTGGAATAAAGCTCTGTCGTGAATATACACAATCTTAGTAATTATACTAATTTGGATGCATTTTTTTTTTTTTTTAAAGACGATATTCTAAACCTAATAGTAGTTTAGTATTATGACTACCATTATAACTTCATTGTTTTAACTGTAGAGTCATTACACAATAATAAATGCATTTTCCAATTTCAGGGTTTTAATTTTGTACGGATTAAATGGGCATTCAAAAGGTTAACGTAGAATAAAAACAACATGACAATTTAGCTATTTTTATTTAGAAATTAAGTTGGAAAGATGTGAGAAAATAGTTTAAAAAATACCTGGCGACTTTTTTGTCCTGTCGCTAATCTACTACTATCGATGATATATGCCCCAGAGGATTAATAACTATTCAAATTTTAAACACAATTGTTGTTGTTGCAAAATACAACTTGTCTGTTTATATTGTTTCGGTGCAATTTGCCTCTGTTTTGACTTTATTGAATGTACCATATATCCTCTCCAGAAAGCCTGGATGATCACAGCAGCTTCGTCGTCACTCAGCTGCAGGTAGAGGGGTACAGGAGGCCTCGGACTGAGCAAAGAAGAAACAATACAACAGTTTATTGCAGGAGAAGGTGAACTGGTTTCTCTTGAGACAATGTAATATTGCTCTGTCAAATGTCAAAGTGGCACTTACTGTAAGATGAGCCAGGATTTGACGAATGGGATGTCATGGAATTTTACAAAGGGATACCCTCGTCTGCGGGGGTTATGACTGGCAGAGAACAAAAAGAAAACAATGGAAGGAAATGAAGCATTTTTCTTTCCATACAGTAATAATGACATGTTTGTGTAAATTTACTTGTAGAGCCACTCCACCAGGTAATCAAAGGGATAAAATGTTATTACCTTCTTCTGAAATAGAAAGAAAATTAATTGAAATAGTGACAAAGCATAATTGTATTATTAGTATTGTCTTACAAATATTGCTACAATGATACTTTAAATAAGAAAAAAAGTAATCAGGGTTATATTTATTATTAAATGCCTTAAAATTCTTTAAAATTCAAATGATTTTGTACATTGTGTATAATAGCATTCATTATATGTTATGTAATGAATATCATTTTTTCTAAATAATTGTTTTTATTAGGTCTCTAATTCAACTAGTTCACCCACATTATCAATCACAAACAAATATCGCATTAATCATATTTAATTGCAGATTAATTACGCAATTTACTTTGAGCGCACATGCTCCTTAATTTTACCTGCAGATGTTTACCTGAAAACCAAAGTAGTTTGCGCATATTGCAACGATTAATTCTCTAATCGCAGCACAACATGTTTAAAACAACATCTAAATGCATAACTTGTTTTTGAGACAGCCAAGGCTATTGGTATATCAACAAGCAGCGGATGTCAACAAGCAGCAGATGACAAACAATGTTAAGTTATCAACAAAAGTACCACAGGTAAATTAGCGACACTTTTGTAACAACTGTGATTAATCCACATTCCAAAAGTGTGAAAAATCTGATAAAATTGAATTTTTGACGGCACTTATAAAACCTATAAAATCAAAGGCAAAGGCAATAGAAAAATGTGACATCATGTAGAAATTCTTATATATTAAATATATAATATATGTATACATTACAGTAATGATAATCAATGATTGTGCTAATGGCAAAAAAAAAATCAACCTATCCTCATCAAGCTTAAAATAACGTACGGTAATGACAGTACAGTGAAGTCTTACCAGCCACAACATTAGGTAAACCTAAAAAAGCTCTATTCAAAATGGTGAATGGTCAAGAGCAATTTACCAATATGTTTAGAATTGGGGTTGTACAGTATTTTGGACTTCTGGGTGCTGTATTTAGCTAAATCCGAGGGTCAAAATATTAGATGCACTATGATTTAGTGCATTTGTATACTACCGCACAAATAATCTTTGTCAAATAAATAACTCAAGTAATTATTTTATGTTTTATATATTCTGGTACCTCCAAACAACCTTGTTTCTCAGCTTCTTTCAGCAAAGCCTCAATTGCAGGCGCCAGCACAGGGAACACTTTGTCTTCCATGAACTTTGTGACAGGATCTGACACACAAACAATGCATGGTATAGATAGACATTTGTATGATAAAAACCAACAAATGCATGGCATAGACCAAGTGTGTCCAAACTTTTATCCATCGAGGGCCGCACACTGAAAAATAAAAGCATGCCGGGTCCATTTTGATATATTTTACTTTAAAAACCATTAAAATATATGTTTGTTTTTTTTTGCCTTTAGGGCGACCCTCCAGTTCGGTCCTGAGGACCTAGAAGGGTCTCAGTTGAATCTTTTTTTTTTAAGTCGTATATTAATTTTTTAATATGTTTAATATATATATATATATATATATATATATATATATATATATATATATATATATATATATATACACACACGTATGTATGTATGTATGTATGTGTATATATACATATATATATATATATATATATATATACACACGTATGTATGTATGTATGTATGTGTATATATACATATATATATATATATATATATACTGTATATGTATATATATATATACATACACACATATGTATGTATGTATGTGTGTATATATATATATGTATGTATGTATGTATGTATACACATATATATATATATATATATATATATATATATATATATATATATATATATATATATATGTGTGTATACATATATATATATATATATATATATATATATATATATATATATATATAGATATATATATATGTGTGTATACATATATGTGTATATATATATATATATATATATATATATATATATATATATATATATATATATATATAAACAAGAGAAATACTTGAATTTCAGTGTTCATTTATTTACACATATACACACACATAACACTCATCTACTCATTGTTGAGTTAAGGGTTGAATTGTCCATCCTTGTTCTATTCTGTGTCACTATTTTTCTAACCATGCTGAACACCCTCTCTGATGATGCATTCTGCTTCGTCTCCTTGTTGTGTGCGCAGTTGTGCACTGCACTCTCTAAAAGCCCTAGATGTTTTTGTCACATATGCATGTACAGTAGATGGCAGTATTGTCCTGTTTAAGAGTGTCACAACATTGCTGTTTACGGCAAACGAACTGCTTTACGGTAGACGAAAACGTGACTGCTGTTGTTGTGTGTTGATACCGCGCTGGGAGGACGTTAATGAAACTGCCTAACAATAAACCCACATAAGAAACCAAGAACTCGCCCTCGATCATTCTACAGGTATAACGTCATTGGGCAGGCACGCGGTTTATATTGTGGGAAAGCGGACGTGAAAACAGGCTGTCTACACGTCACTCAGGTCCGCCTGAATTTCGGGAGTTTTTCAGAAGAAAATTTGTCCCGGGAGGTTTTCGGGAGAGGCGCCGAATTTCGGGAGTCTCCCGGAAAATCCGGGAGGGTTAGCAAGTATGGGCATCCTCCATAAAGGGATACACCCCTACCAGGAGGATCGTCGTACTCGTTCGGGTGACCGTCGATGACTATTAAAAGAATGAGGCTGTAATTAGTACTAAAGGTGCATCAAATAAGTTGAGCAAAGGCTGTAAATACATGTTTTTTTTGTTTGTTTTTTTAGTTATAATAAATTTGCAGAATTAAAAATATGACTTTTCACATTGTCATTATGGGGTATTGTCTGTAGAATTTTGAGGACACAAATGAATTTTTGTTTTTTGGGGGAATAAGGCTGTAACATAAAATGTGAAAAAGGTGAAGTGCTGTGATGGCTTTCCAGTTGTACTGCGAGTCTGTAAATCAACTTCAGATCTATTGAATATAAAAAATAGAAAAAAATTATTTTGTGCCCTTTTTGTCATAGAAAACGTTTTTTTACATGGCAAACACAAAATATGCAATATTTCCCCCCAAAAATATGTCAAACTGGATTTTTTTTAATGTGAAGTAATTGGAGCTAGGTCAATAATTCATACCATTGATTTTCATCAACTTATTTTTGAGCATGGAAATTTTGTTTTTATTAGAGTCAACATTGGAATCGTTTTTGTTATATTTAACCTGTTTTCTATTTATTTCAACTTTTTTTTTATTATCTATAATTTTTTTTATAGTATTTTTAGAATGTGCCGCATGCCGTCAAAAATTAGCTGCGGTCTGCAAATGGTGAGTTGCCAGATTCACACTTTGGACACCTCTGGTAGACATTTGCATGATAAAAAACAACAACGAAAACAAAACACAATCTTACGTGGGAACTGCTGTGGACAGAAAGTTGTTGTTGTCTGCCTTCTGTGCTTTGAAGAAGAATGTGCTCCAAACACAGAGAATCCAGGGTGTGCAGGGTAGTGCAGGAGGGGGTCAAGGTCCGTCAGAAGCTCATCCTCCTCTTCATCCACCTGCAGTGATCATGACACTAATGTGTTAACAGTAAATATCAATGTGTTTCATCATTAGAAGCAGGTAAATAATAATGTGTTCCATCATTAGAAGCAGGTATACAGTCGCGATCAAAAGTTTACATACACTTGTAAAGAACATAATGTCATGGCTGTCTTGAGTTTCCAATCATTTCTACAACTCTTATATTGTTATGATAGAGTGATTGGAGCACATACTTGTTGGTCACAAAAAACATTCATGAAGTTTGGTTCTTTTATGAATTTATTATGGGTCTACTGACAATGTGACCAAATCTGCTGGGTCAAAAGTATACATACAGCAATGTTAATATTTGCTTACATGTCCCTTGGCAAGTTTCACTGCAATAAGGCACTTTTGGTGGACATCACATGGACAAAGATAAGACCTTCTGGAGGAAAGTTCTGTGGTCAGATGAAACACAAATTGAACTGTTTGGCCACAATACCCAGCAATATGTTTGGAGGAGAAAAGGTGAGGCCTTTAATCCCAGGAACACCAAACCTACCGTCAAGCATGGTGGTGATAGTATTATGCTCTGGGCCTGTTTTGCTGCCAATGGAACTGGTGCTTTACATAGAGTAAATTGGACAATGAAAAAAGGAAGATTACCTCCAAATTCTTCAGGACAACCTAAATCCATCAGCCCGGAGGTTGGGTCTTGGGCGCAGTTGGGTGTTCCAACAGGACAATGACCCCAAACTAGGGGTGTAACGGTACGTGTATTTGTATTGAACCGTTTCGGTACGGGGGTTCCGGTTCGGTTCGGAGGTGTACCGAACGAGTTTCCACACGGACATATTAAGTAGCATAACACACGTTGTGTAAACAATGCACACCAAGGCACAACACACGGCATGCTAGCAGCTAACGGGCTACGATAGACTGACCATACGTCCTCTTTTCACCGGACATGTCCTCCTTTGCGGAGCTGTCAGAACGGAGTTTCTTAAATGCCTCAAATGTCCGGCATTTTGAGTTAGGATTGCGTGTATTTTCAATGTACGTTCAGGGTTAAGAAGGGGTTAAAAACAAAACAAATTGTGCGCGCAGCAGCATTTGTGAGGGAGGGGCAGAGACAGAGAGAGAGAGAGAGAGAGAGTTATGATAAACGCGCATGTGTCGCCAGGCTCTGCTTTTTATCCATAGATTTATCAGATTTAGTTTTTTATTATCTACAGCAGGGGTGTCAAAAGTGTGCCCCGGAGGCCATTTGCGGCCCACAGCTAATGTTTTAAAGGCCCACGGCACATTCTAAAAATACTATTAAAATAAACAAAAACATAACAAAAGCGAAATAAAAAAGCTTAAAGGTGAAATGTAATTTAGAAAAAGTTGCAATGTTGACTAATAAAACAAAACTGTTTTTTTTTCTTTCAAACTGTCATTGCTCAAAACATAATATTGAATCCAAATCAATGTTATTATGAATTATTGACCTATCCAAGGTTCCCATTACTTCACATCAAATATTCCACTAAGAAAAATATTTTTGGTGAAAGATTTTTCAAATTTGGTAAATAAATAACCCCAAAATTTATATTTTGTTGTTTTGTTACTGTACTGAAAATGAACCGAACCGTGACCTCTAAACCGAGGTACGTACCGAACCGAAATTTGTGTGTACCGTTACACCCCTACCCCAAACACACATCAAAAGTGGTAAAGGAATGGCTAAATCAGGCTACAATTAAGGTTTTAGAATGGCCTTCCCAAACTCCTGACTTAAACGTGTGGACAATGCTGAAGAAACAAGTCCATGTCCGAAAACCAACACATTTTGTCAAGAGGAGTGGTCAAAAATTCAACCAGAAGCTTGCCAGAAGCTTGTGGATGGCTACCAAAAGCGCCTTTTTGCAGTGAAACTTGCCAAGGGACATGTAAGCAAATATTAACATTGCTGTATGTATACTTTTGACCCAGCAGATTTGGTCACATTGTCAGTAGACCCATAATAAATTCGTAAAAGAACCAAACTTCATGAATGTTTTTTGGGACCAACAAGTATGTGCTCCAATCACTCTAGCACAAAATAAGAGTTGTAGAAATGATTGGAAACTCAAGACAGCCATGACATTATGTTCTTCACAAGTGTATGTAAACTTTTGACCACGACTGTAAATGTGACAAAGTGTGTAAACCTTGGCAGCTTGGACAGAGGACTCTGAACTGGTCAAGTTAACACTGGGAGGAGTGGGAAGACTTGCTTCATATTCTACAAAAAAAAGACATTGTTAAAATATGAAATTAGTCAAAAATGTATAAACTATAACTTAAATGACCATCTTACCGGTACAAACCTCATCCCAAAGGGACCTTCTCATACCGCTGGAGGTATAACGTGGAGAATATTGGGGGCTTGACAAGTGGCTGAACATTTTCCTATTATTTAACAATATATCTTCAATATAGAGTAAAAAAAAACACCAATATCACTTAAAATAAGTCAATAAAAGTTACGCATTTTGATACATTAAAAGTGCCTATTGTTAGTTCCTGACGTCGTTGTCGTCATAAAGCTATTGTTGTGAAAAGGGTCGCTAAGGAAAAGGCTGTTGTTAGGATGTCCGCCGTCTAATATGTTCCGGGTAAACCATTTCTGCACATTCGTTCCTTTTGTCGCCGTAATGTTGGCATATGTACATATTTTGGAACTTATGGGAATATAAAATGAAATAGACTGAAAATAGTATTTAAAAAAAATAAAAAAAATGTGGCTCGGTATTGCTTTTTATGCAATAGTGATGGGAATTGCAGTTTTCGTTATAGCCACTAAACGTCAGCATTTGACCTGAAAATACTAAAGTCGCACATTAAAACTCACAAGGTCAACTCCAAAATTCGAGTAAGGGATTTCTTGCATTCATTATTAATCGCTTGTCCCTCGATGGGTCGCGGAGGTGGCTGGAGCCTATCCCAGCTTGCACACGGGCAGAAGGCACCTCATCGCAGGGTCAACACAGATTTAGACAATCATTCACAATCACACAATAGGGCAGGCCTGGGCAATTATTTTGACTCGGCGAGTCAAATTTAGAGAAAAAAATGTGTCTGGGGGCCGGTATATAACACCCAAAAGGGACAAGCGGTAGGAAATGGATGGATGGGTGGATATATATTGTAGTGGCTGGCTACGGGGTGTTGGCCAATGGCTTTGGCTGGGGGGCGGGACTTCCGGGGAGAGATAAGGAAGTGACGTTGATAGGAAGGAAAGCGTTCGAGTATTGCCGGGAAAAGAGGGCAGACGCACATTAGGGTTGTTGTGTGCTTTAAAAAGACAAGACAAACACATAAGTTGTATGAGCCTACATTTATATATATATATATATATACTAAATTGCCAAAAGTATTTGGCCACCTGCCTTGACTCACAAAGTGAAGTGCCATCCCATTCCTAACCCATAGGGTTCAATATGATGTCGGTCCACCTTTTGCAGCTATCACAGCTTCAACTCTTCTGGGAAGGCTGTCCACAAGGTTGCGTAGTGTGTTTATAGGAATTTTCCACCACTCTTCCTAAAGTGCATTGGTGAGGTCACGCGCTGATGTTGGTCGAGAAGGCCTGGCTCTCAGTCTCCGTTCCAATTCATCCCAAAGGTGTTCTATCGGGTTCAGGTCAGGACTCTGTGCAGGCCAGTCAAGTTCATCCACACCAGACTCTGTCATCCATGTCTTTATGGACCTTGCTTTGTGCACTGGTGCACAGTCATGTCGGAAGAGGAAGGGGCCCGCTCCAAACTGTTCCCACAAGGTTGGGATCATGGAATTGTCCACAATGTTTTGGTATCCTGGAGCATTTAAAGTTTCTTTCACTAAAACAACCCCACACCACAATTCCGCCCCCACCCAATTTCACACACTGCACTATGCAGCCCGAAATGTTCTCCTGGCAACCGCCAAAGCCAGACTCGTGCATCAGATTGCCAGATGGAAAAGCGTGATTCATCACTCCAGAGAACACATATCCACTGCTCTCGAGTCCAGTGGCGACGTGCTTTACACCACTGCATCCCACGCTTTGCACTGGACTTGGTGATGTACGGCTTAGATGCAGCTGCTCGGCCGTGGAAACCCATTCCATGAAGCTCTCTGCGTACTGTACGTGGGCTAATTGGAAGGTCACATGAAGTTTGGAGCTCTGTAGCAACTGACTGTGCAGAAAGTCTTTGCACTATGCGCTTCAGCATCCGCTGATCCCTCTCTGTCTGTTTACATGGCTTACCACTTGGTGGCTGAGTTGCTGTTGTTCCCAAACTCTTCCATTTTCTTATAATAAAGCAGACAGTTGACTTTGGAATATTTAGGAGCGAGGAAATTTAACGACTGGATTTGTTGTGGCAACCTATGACAGTTCCACGCTGGAAATCCCTGAGCTCCTGAGAGCGGCCCATTCTTTTACAAAGGTTTGTAGAAACAGTCTCCATGCCTAAGTGCTTGATTGTATACACCTGTGGCCGGGCCGAGTGATTAGGACACCTGATTCTGATCATCTGATCATTTGGATGAGTGGCCAAATACTTTTGGCAATAAAGTGTATGTACAAATATTTGTTAACGTTGACCTTGGGTTGTGAACAAAGAAATACTATTCAAAATTAAATGTTTTATTGGAATATCTTCCAGAACAGTTGTCTTAAATGAGAACAAAAATAGCAATTTATCTTTAAAAAAAAAAGAAAAATCCCCAAGACGCTTCCAAAATGCACTGAAGAGCTTTTTAGACAAAATATACATTGCATCAACTTATATTCTGCAGTCACCAATTGACTTAATAAATAAGACTGTGAAAAAACAAATTGTACATATTTTAGGTATTCTTGTATATTTGAAATAAAAATCTAAGTTCTTTAAACAAACTCTCGATGGCATCTTCTGCAGTGCATCCATACAAAACATTATCAACCCCTAAAAACAAATGACCAAAAAACAAACAAAAAAAAACATGAGTAACAGTGGAAATAATGGTTAAACAATAATAACGGGTTGTTTTTTTAATATAAATCAACATTGATAAAAGCAGATAACTATATAGACAATACAAATGTACAGATTACATTCGGTCTGGGCTTCGGATAAAGGGAAGCAGTAACCGAGAAAGGAGACAACTCGAGGTTAACCTTTCTGTACTGATTGCCAATTGGAGATCTAGGCACATGTCTTTCATAGAGAACACTCATGAAAATGTACATTTAAAAAAAAAAGTAGTAGGTCAGGAAGAGCCACATGCTGGTTGCAATCCTCAAAATCCTTTCATAAGCACACACACGCTATATCAATGCTGGCTAATGTACAGAGCTCCTTAGGTCAGTGGTTTATATACTGAACAAAAATATAGACGCAACTTTTGTTTTTTCTCCCATTTTTCGTGTTGAACTCAAATATCTAAAACTTTTACTATATACCCAAAAGACCTATTCCTCTCAAATGTTCACAAATATGTGTTAGTGAGCACTTCTACTTTACCAAGATAATCCATCCCACCTCACAAATGTGGCATATCAAGATGCTGATTAAACGGCATAATTATTGCACAGGTGTGCCTTAGGCTGACCAAATCAAAAGGCCACTCTGAAATGTGCAGTTTTGCTTTATTGAGGTCTGGGGGGGTCAAAGAGCAGTCAGTATCTGGTGTGACCACCATTTGCCTCATGCAGTGCAACACATTTTTGTATTGCACTGCACAGTTGTGGATTGTGGCCTGTGGAATGTTGGTCCACTCCTCTTCAATTGCTGTGCGAAGTTGCTGAATATTGGCAGGAACTGGAACACATATACGCCGATTCACAGCATCCCAAACATGCTCAATGGGAGTATGCTGGCCAGAAATTGTACACAGACCCTTGCAACATGGGGCTGTGCATTGTCATGCCGCAACATGAGATGATGGTCTCGGGTGACTGGCACAACAATGCGCCTCAGGATCTCGTCACGGTATCTCTGTGCATTCAAAATGCTTTCAATAAAATGCAATTGTGTTCGTTGTTCGTAACATATGCCTGCCCATACCATAACCCCACCTCGACCATGGGCCACTCAATTCACAACGTTGACATCAACGTTGACGCCACACACGCTGTTTGCCAACTGCCCAGAAGTAAAAACTGGGATTCATCCGTGAATAGAACCCCTCCAACATCCCAGACGCCATTGAATATCAGCATTTGCCCACTCAAGTCGGTTACGACGACGAACTGCAGTCAGGTCGAGACCCCGATGAGCATGCAGATGAGCATCCGAGACAGTTTGTCGGTTTCTGCAGAAATTCTTTGGTTTTGGAAACCAATTGTTACAGCAGCTGTCCGGGTGGCTGGTCTCAAGACAATCATGGAGGTGCACCTGCACAACGTTGACGCCAGTTTGCCAACTGCCCAGAAGTAAAAACTGGGATTCATCCGTGAATAGAACCTCTCCAACATCCCAGACGCCATTGAATATCTGCATTTGCCCACTCAAGTCAGTTACGACGACGAACTGCAGTCAGGTCGAGACCCCGATGAGGACGACGAGCATGCAGATGAGCATCCCTGAGACAGTTTGTCGGTCTCTGCAGAAATTCTTTGATTCTGCAAACTAATTATTGCAGCAGCTGTCTGGGTGGCTGGTCTCAATCATGGAGGTGCACCTCCTGGATGTGGAGGTCCTGGGCTGGTGTGGTAACATGTGGTCTGCGTTTGTGAGGCCGGTTGGATGTACTTCCAAATTCTCTGAAACGACTTTGGAGACGACTTATGGTGGAGAAATGCACAATCTGGATGTGGAGGTCCTGGGCTGGCGTGGTAACATGTGGTCTGCGTTTTGTGAGGCCGGTTGGATGTACTTCCAAATTCTCTGAAACGCCTTTGGAGACGGCTCATGGTGGAGAAATGAACAATCAATTAATGGGCAACAGCTCTGGTGGACATTCCTGCAGTCAAAACCTGCATCATCTGTGGCATTGTGCTGTTATAAAACTGCACATTTCAGCGTGGCCTTTTATTGTGGGCAGCCTAAGGCACACCTGTACGATAATCATGCAGTTTAATCAGCATCCTGATATGCTACAACTGTGAGGTGGGATGGATTATCTTGGCAAAAAAAGAAATGCTCACTAACACAGATTTATGAAAAACTATTTGAGAGTAGTAGGTATTTTGTGTATATAGTAAAAGTTGTAGATCTTTATGAGTTCAACTCTTGAAAAATAGGAGTAAAAACAGAAGATTTGCATTTATATTTTTGTTCAGTGTAGTGCTGCAGTGCGCTTAAAGGGGGACTTGCATCAAGCCTCCAAAGTAGAAAAACATTCAGATTTTCTGACCAACCCAAAAAAAGTGGCATGATGCCCAGCCACCCAAAGTAAAATACAAGAGGAAACATTTATTGTGGATGACTTAGAACACACCCCAAATGAGATCGGGATGCGGTATGTCCTAATTCCTTTCCAATTGTTTTGTCTTGTGCCCTCATGTGTTGATTCAGTGCAAGAGGAAAACACGATTTGGACTTCAAATCTTCTTTTGTTCACTCATGCAGACATCCTCGTGAGTATTTCAGCAACACAAACCCACCTCCGTGATCCAGTTTGGCTTACTTTCTTTCGACAATCTTTTGGATATTCTCTCGCATATAAACATCAACAGGAGCGTCTTCACCTCAGGAGTTGGAAGAGCTATTTACAGATAGGTTGAGTTTTTTAAAAATATATTGAGAGTGTGCGTGTATATATAGTGGTAGTTGGTTCACTGAGGCCTTGGCTCTCCGTGGACTCGGAAGCGATACAAGCAGGTGTAATCTGGATGTCCCCAATTAGACAACACGCGCACCTCTATTATCTGAAAGGCCTTGGCAGTCGGCTCCTGAAAGGCAAGGGAATCTTTGTTCTGTACACAGAATACCGTTTTTATTTCATGTTCTGAACATTATAGTTGAAATTACCTGAACGGGGAAAATCTGCATTGATTCTCCGTCTTCCTGGTAAGTGTATTGACCAAGCAAATCGCCCTCTTCTTGATACTCATCATCTAGACCCTGTACATGAGCCAACATCCATATTGTATCATTGATATTGTAAGGTTAAAAACACCTGTTTTGTTTAAAAAAAGAAAAAAGTAGTGTTCCTTACAAAGACTGTGAAGTTCTGAGGGGCACTGGTGATGTTTCCAGTCGGTGACAGGGCTTTGGCGATGTGCTCCAAGCAGAAGGATGTGGGCTTGATCCTTAGTGAAAGCCTGATCACCAGATAACCCTGCGAGCCTTTGAATGCCCAGCAGTTACCCGGGTACATGTCAGGCTGATGGAGGAGGGGCGAGGAAAAGTATTTCAAAACATTTTATAATTTACTAAAGTGGTCTTAATATTATCACAACGACACGTGGCTTTACCTGGATGACAACACGCGGAGACTGGGAGAAGTACCAGAGTGGGAGACCAAACAGGCTCATGAGGGCCGTCTTGGTCTCATATGTTTCAGAGCAGCGAGTACTGAGGATACTGCCACCTAAACACAATTACAGTAGTTATCGCACACTGCTTCTGGGTGGCATAAACTAGTACATAATTGACAAAGAAATAAATGAATTGAGGACTATAGTGGTAGTTACATCTCGGGCTGCGAATCTTTGGGTGTACCACGATTCGATTCAATATCGATTCTTGGGGTCATGGTTCGATTATAAATCGATTTTTTTTCCCGATTCAACGCGATTCTCGATTCAAAAACGATATTTTTCCGATTCAAAACGATTCTCTATTCATTCAATACATAGGATTTGAGCAGGATCTACCCCAGTCTGCTGACATGCAAGCAGAGTAGTAGATTTTTGTAAAAAGCTTTTATAATTGTAAAGGACAATGTTTTATCAACTGATTGCAATAATGTTAATTTGTTTTAACTATTAAATGAACCAAAAATATGACTTATTTTATCTTTGTGAAAATATTGGACACAGTGTGTTGTCAAGCTTATGAGATGCAATGCAAATGTAAACCACTGTGACACTATTGTTCATTTAAATTTTTTTTAATTTTTTTTTATAAATGTCTAATGATAATGTCAATGAGGGATCTTTAATCACTGCTATGTTGAAATTGTAACTAATATTGATACTGTTGTTGATAATATTCATCTTTCTTTCACTACTTTTGGATTGTTCTGTGTCGTGTTTGTGTCTCCTCTCAATTGCTCTGTTTATTGCAGTTCTGAGTGTTGCTAGGCCGGTTTTGGAATTGGATTTTATTGTTATGGTATTGCTGTGTATTGTTTTGTTGGATTGATTAATTACAAAAAAATAAATAAATAAATAAATAAAAATAAAAATAATTTAAAAAAAATATATGAAAAAAATAATAATCGATTTTTGAAAAATGAGAATCGATACTGAATCGCACAAAGTGAGAATCGCGATTTGAATTCGAATCGATATTTCCCACACCCCTAGTTACATCACAGTTTATCGTATCAATCCTACATACTATACATTGGAGATAGGGTTGGGCGATAGTCAATATATGTAAATTATATCAATTTTCAGATATTGTGTTTTTAAAAACGATGGAAATTGTGTTTTGAGTAAAGAACAACAGCCTTCCAGCTTGTATTCTTAGGTTATTTAAATTAAGAGGAGACGACTATAATTTACGGGGATATTGATTTTTGAAATATGTAAAGTAAGAACGAACATAAAATACAAATGTATTTCAGTTTCAGGAGTTCAATGGTGGAACAAGCTCATTGATGAGTTTAAGACATGTAGTTCTTTGTTAAGGTTTAAGAAAGCCTTGAAAGGTGAAATAAGGGAAAATTATAAAATATAGCAACGATTACTTTCATCCCATTGATTTTTTTGAACGTTGCTGTTCCAGGTAATCAAATTTTCCGTGAATGTATAGGATAGGCAAATATAAGCCTTGGCTTCAGCCTATTCCTTTTTCTTTTTGTATGTGCATGTGTATGATTGTTAAAATGTATAATCTGTGGTTAATTTGATCAAACAAAATGGTTGATTATATGACCGAAATAAACTAATTTCATTTCATGTTGATGACACATTGCAGCTGTGTCCTGCAAAATTGACCTCCTCAACACAGTGTAGCGTCCTCGCTAGCGGCTAACATCCCTCCACAGTGCAAAGCCACTTCTACGTCAGCAATCCTCACCTACATAGTGGCAAATAAACTATGTTTCTTACCAAGGAATGGCTAAACATTCTACACGATACACCATAGGACAATATGCTTAGAGCAAATTGACATTAACAAATATCGACAGTAACAATACCAAGTATAGTATCAATACACGGTCGCTACTACAGTACCGTAGTTTTTATCACAAAATCTTTTGTCATTTTTGGTTATTGTGGCTTCCTTCCACCTCCAAAGACATGCACTTGGGGATACGCAGATTGGCAACAGTAAATTGGCCCTCTTGTGTGAATGTGAGTGTAGCAACTTGTCCAGGGTGTACACTGCCTTCCGCCCAAGTGCAGCTGGGATAAGCTCCAGCCCCCCCCGAGACGGATAAGCCGTAGAAAATGGATGGATGCATGGACAAATGGGCCTATCGTTGGTTCCTGACGGCGCTTTCGTCATAAAGCGATTGTTGTGAAAAGGGAGGGTAAGGAAAAGGCTGTTGTTAGGATGTGCGCTGTATTATATTCCGGGTAAAACATTTCTACACATTTGTTCTGTTTGTCACCGTAATGTTGGCAAATGTACATACTTTGTAACTTATGGAAAAATAAAATGAAATAGACTGTTAATAGTATTTGAATTTTTTTTCCCATTTAATTCTTATTGACATTCAGCATCAGACACTCCTTTCCATTACATCATATTTACATACATCATATATATATATATATATATATATATATATATATATATATATATATATATATATACATACATACATACATACATCATATATATATATATATATATATATATATATATATATATATATATATATATATATATATATATATATATAAATAGTATTTTAAAAATAATCAAATGTGGCTCGTTACTGCTTATTATGCATTAGTGATGGGAATTCGTAAAGTAAGTCCCTGGACGGAGGTGGGCTTTAAGGGCTATAACAAAAAGATTTAAACCAAATCCAATAGTAGGAAATAAATCATATATTTAATTTATACTTTTACATCACCATCTTGTGGTTTCGCCTGATTATAATTTCAAATCAAAAACGTAAACATTCAATGATATTGAACATTATGTGGTGAAGTATCAAGTAGTGGAACAACATAATAAAACAAGCTTAGTACATTTTAAGACAAGTGAAGATATTAACATGTTCCAGCAAAAAGTAACCATCCATTAACATTAATAAATTAACAAGTAGTTTTATAATAGTTTTGAAATGATTGAATATGTGACTGCATACATCAGCTGCAAAAGTAGGAGCCTTTGTAACTCCTTTTGAAATGGTTCTACTATCATTTACCAAATATAATGTTACATATACCGTATTTTTCGGACTATAATTCGCAGTTTTTTTCATAGTTTGGCCGGGCTCCAGTGCGACTTATATATGTTTTTTTCCTTCTTTATTATGCATTTTCGGCAGGGGCGACTTATACTCCGGTGCGACTTATACTCCGAGAAATACGGTATATTGTTTTTGCAGGAGGCTGGAATATATATCGCAATAGATACATATGTAGGGAGAGTAATAAATGATTGTAGATTTAACACTGGTGCTCACTGCAGCCTATCATCTAGGTCAGCAGACATCTTTATAGAGCTTTCAGTCTGGCTACATAAAACATAGTACATTGATACTGACAGTATGGAAAGCAAGCAAGCTAATCCCTTTGCCTCCATTATAGGGTCAGCTATGGACTGGTCATAAGGATCACGGCTTTCCTTACCTCCAGACTCCAGGGCATAGTCCACCAGACCAGTCCTGTCCTGAGAGTAGAGCTTCAACGCATTCTGGACAATCAGCTTTACATGCTGGGATAGAGAACATTGCAAATGTTAACATCAAATAAAAGCCCAAAACTAATGTTAAGCAGTTTAAACACATCACCTCTTCTGTCAGCCCTTCGGCTGCAGTAGCAATATGCACAGAGTCGGTCACTGTGTGCGCCAAAGACGCCTTGGACTCTGTCTCAACGAGAGTCTGAGCTCGGTTAAGCTCCAGCTGCATGGACACGTTCCTCATGATTCTCTGTTCCAGAGAGGCGAGCCATGCCTGCAGATCGGGCGTGCTCACGTAGCGCTGAGAAAGCCAGAGGACCAGAGACTCTGGCACCTCCCCTTGACCCTCTCCCGACGAGCCGCTGCCATAGAACAGAGCATGCAACTCCTTACGCACCTGGGAGGACACCTGCGCAGTTATCTGGA
Source organism: Nerophis lumbriciformis (assembly GCF_033978685.3). Classification (NCBI taxonomy): domain Eukaryota; kingdom Metazoa; phylum Chordata; class Actinopteri; order Syngnathiformes; family Syngnathidae; genus Nerophis; species Nerophis lumbriciformis. Next base: position 13,760,935 of record NC_084569.2, read on the forward strand.
AAGAGGACACGTCAAAATAAAACTGCTATGAAACGAAAGTGAAAAAGGAAGCTGTATATCGAAGGCAGGGGTCGGCACCCAAAATGTTTAAAGAGCCATATTGGACCATCCATCAATCCATTTGCTACCGCTTGTCCCGTTCGGGGTCACGGGGGGTGCTGGAGCCAATCTCAGCTGCTTCGGGTGGAAGGCGGGGTACACCTTGGACAAGTCGCCACCTCATCACAGGGCCAACACAGATAGACAACAGTCACACCTACATTCACACACTAGGGCCAATTTAGTGTTGCCAATCAACCTATCCCCAGGTGCATGTCTTTGGAGGTGGGAGGAAGCCGGAGTACCCGGAGGGAACCCGCGCAGTCACGGGGAGAACATGCAAACTCCACACATAAAGATCCCAAGCCCAGGATCGAACCCAGGACCTTCATATTGTGAGGTACATGCACTAACCCCTGTACCACCGTGCTGCCTTATTGCCATATTGGACCAAAAAATAATAAATAAAAATCTGTCTGGAGCCGTAAAAAATGTAAAGCCTTATATAAGTGTTCTAATGAAGGCTACACATGATGTGTCTATATTAGCTATAATAGCCTACTATCACAATGTGTCACAGGCTGACGCAAATCTTCGTTGCCAGAAATGTAATATTTATTTTTATTATTTTTACATTATTTCATTTTTACATTAGAAAACATTAGTAAAACGGAGGCTTCTCAGAGGGTGAGATAACTCTTGGAAATTACTGGCTTAGACTGGCCAAAAGTATAGATGTGTGTGTCCAAGCTAAAGTGTACAGCTCTGGTAATGGGTATATTCGCACCCACCTGCACAAATGTACTTCAAAATGTAACAATCAAAGTAAATATGACTTTTTTTTGTTTACTAGGACATGCATATATAATATGCATTAGTTTGACCATTTAAAATCAACGATAATAAGAAGGAGATGCTTGGAAATAGCATAAAAATGCCCCAAAAACTTGGAAAAACACGATTCATAATGTTACTTTTTGGTGTAACCATCATGATCGTTCTGTTCAGGTATATTTCTTTTATATTTTGATAAATCATCATATTTATGTATTACTAAATACTACTAATAGATATTGATCAATCTTTAAGCTGTGTGTATTTGATTTTAGTTTGCTTTTGACATCTTATTTAGAATTGTAGTTGAAACTTTTACAACCTTTGTGTTGCGCTCATGATGGCGTAACCAAACTAGATTTCATTTAATGATCTTATTTTGAATATGTATTCCCTTTTTTACATTTAGTATATTTAAATATACTGTGTTTTATGCTTTTTTCTTTTTGGAACATGTACTATACATATAATAAAATAAAGTCCCATATAAAATTATGTTTTAGCAATACTTTAATTTTGCCTTTGAAAGTAACACACCAATGTCCATTAGTGGAGCTGTACACTAAAGGAAACGACCGGCCGTCTTCTTTTACAGAATTTTTAAAAAATTTTGCAAGCTAGGTAACGTTTGCTGTGGTCTGGAACAACATGGCACACAAACAACTATCAGAAATGCAGCCAATATTACATACAGATAATGTCTCATGAGACATGCAAATATAAATTAAATACGCACAAGATATACGCAAAGGAAATTAAATGAGCTCAAATATACCTACAAACAAGGCATAATGATGCAATATGTACATACAGCTGGCCGAGACAGCATGTTTGCATCGATTAGCTTGCAGTCATGCAGCGACCAAATATGCCGGATTAGCACTCCAATAAGTCAATAACATCAACAAAGCTCACTTTTGTGCATTCACGCACATCATAAAAAGTTTTGGTGGACAAAATGAGACAAAGGAGTGGCATAAAACAAGTCTTCTTCTGGCAGCGTCGGAGAAAGTTATACATGTAAACAAACTACATTGAGTTCAATGACCTCCACAATTAGTAGGACAAAACGGTGTTCACCAAATACTCTCATCAGTGAAGCATGTTTAGAATAAACAGTGGGATTTCTAACAATTAGGAAGGTTTGTGTCATGTTTGTCCTCCTACAAAAACTATATTAAAACAAAAATACATATTTTTTCCCTCATCTTTTTCCATTTTCATACATTTTTGAAAAAGCTCCAGGGAGCCACTAAGGTGGCGCTAAAGAGCCGCATGCTTTTCTCGAGCCGTGGGTTGCCGACCCCCGATCTAAGGGGATGAGTTGCAAACTTACCGTCTCCTGCAGCGAGTCCAGCTGCTCACACTTGCCCTTACATCCCATAACACCTTGCAGGTCCTGCCTGATTCTGCCCAGGTCCAACTCAAGTCTTCGTACCTCTGCCAGCAAAGCATCATGGTCCTCCTGCTGCACACCCACACTGCGGCAAAGACAACACACAGTTTAGTTTTTTGAAGGTACATTTTGTCATGATAGCGCTAAAATGTGTTGTTGGTACCTAAGGGGAGGTGTGTCTTCTACCGCAACGACAAATTCCTTTTTCACGTCCTCTTTCTCAAGCTCATATTGCCGCTGTTTCTGCTGCACCCCCTAACACACAGTGGAATAGAATGGGTCACTTTTATGAAACACAAAAAATACACAGTGAATCTCATTACAAACTGGTGCATTTACAGATACAGTCACTGGTCTTGTGAATTCCAAAACAAAAAAATGAAGTTATGAATGACACTCTAAGAGGTAGTCATTTACAATGTGTTTTACAGCTTGCAGTAGTATAAAATTACATTGCATCTCGGGATGTAACGAGAGGTGTGGTACCCAAGGAACAAGGGTCCCACGCAGGCAGGTTGATCCAAGTGTTGTTATAAATCAGGGTTTTTCGATTATTTTACGTCTGGAGTTTTACCGTTGTTATCATTATTACAGTTTATCGTTATGTCCCTAATTGCATCATATCGAAAACTGGGATTATTATTGTGTGTGAAGGTGAATCTTTGATAAAGCTTTTATTAGATTGTGTAGACCCAGTGTTGGAGTTAACGGCGTTTTTTGTGTTTTTTTACGCATTGAAATCAGAAAGGACGCGATATTCCGTCAATCTGCGCGTCTTTTGGACGCTGATTTTTTTTTTTTAATACCGATTAGCGCTTTCTGCCGGTGTTTTGTTTAGTTTATATTTGCCGGGTCAAGTCATTAATTATTAATTATTGGTTGACTTCAAAGTAATTTCCGGTACAATTTCTTACATTTTGTTTCGCCGAAAGTGTTATCGATCACAAATAGTGCATTTCCGGGATTAGGACTCCTGGGTGTTACTGTTTTCGTCATGGCGAGTAATAAACCCAAGAAGCGAAGCTTCAATGAAAAGTGGCTTCAGGACCCACTTTTAAGCAAATGGCTCATTTATGAAAATGGAAAGATGTTTTGCACGCCATGTACCGTATTTTACGGAGTATAAGTCGCACCGGAGTATAAGTCGCACCTGCCGAAAATGCATAATAAAAAAGGAAAAAAAACATATATAAGTCGAAAACTATGAAAAAAACTGCGACTTATAGTCCGAAAAATACGGTAAACGGGCAAAGAAAAAGAACACCTTTACGACCGGGTGCACTGATTTTCAAACATCCAGCCTCACCAGGCACCGAGAAACACCCTCCAATTTGGGTCCCTACAATTCCGCTCTTCGGTCGGAATGAAGAGGCCGTCGATTTGTTACAACTCTTTATGTTTTCCACAAAGCCAACCAGACATCCAACATGCTATTAACACTCATGAACATGCTAGCGCGCCCTGTTCTAACTTGCCCACTCACTTACACACATCACTCACCCCATGTACCGCCATTCTTAAAGAGGAACACACAGCTTATGGCCATCACCAAGCCAGAGATGAAATGCTAGAGGCATTGAGTGCCACTGTATTAAATGACATTGAAACTAACTTGCAAAATTCTAAATTTGTTGGCATATTTGCCATAAAAGTGTAGATGTGGCGGTTTTTAAACGACTGATGTTGAGAACAGTCAATTCAATTTGTCATATGCATAATGGTGTACCCATATGGTGGGTACACCATTATGATAATTTCATGACCGAAGCAAAAACCTTTTTTACACTTTTATACTGAAATAAATAACCCCACAACTTATTAAATAGAAATATAGAAAAAAATATCGGCAGCGGTAAAGTTTCGATCCATGAAGGAAAGAAGAAAGTGAATTAATGTTTATAACTGAATACATTTACATATGTATAAAAATTTGTTTTCTTTTGTATTCTTTTTTTAATGAATTAAGTAACGTTTATGACAGCCTTTTTCCAAAACACAATATAGAATGTGAGATATAACAGGATAGTTGTTTTCAAAACGGTTACAATAAAGTGGGACCCCAAAAATGTACTGTGGGTAGGGCTGGGCGATGTATCGAATATACTCGATATATCGCGGGTTTGTCTCTGTGCGATATAGAAAATGACTATATCGTGATATTCGAGTATACATTCTCACGCAGTTGCTTTTAGCTGCGGGCATTACACGACAGACAGAGAGATAAAACAAGCGCACCTTCTTACATACGTCACATACTATCACGCCTCGCGGAGCAGAGAGGTAGCGGCATGGTAACATTAGCTGTTGTGCTAGCGGTGCGGTGCGAGTGGTATTACGAGAGAAAGAAGGTGTGAATCTGGTAACAACTGAAGGAAGAAGAATTAATTCCCAAGAAAAACAGCACGGGGTCCATCGACTGGCAGTGGTTTGGCTTCAAGCGGGAATATGTTGAACAATTATGCGGCAAAAGCGTTGCTACAAAAGTAGCATTACTGCTAATTTGTAGCATCATTTGAAAAGTCACCTGCTAGAGAATGAAGAGTGCTTGAAACGCCGCATGTCAACATCTCCGTTCGGTGCCACACCAACAAAATGCCCAAGCAACCATTTCCAGATCAACACCGTATGAAAAAAATAGTCAACAACAGAAGGAGATAACGTCCGCAGGAACCTACCACATAGTGAAGGACATACACTATTAGATTTCCTATTATGCAGCTCATTTTTATTTGACAGTTATTGAAATATCTTGTGTGACATCATGCACAAAAGTGCACTTTATCTGTTTTTAACTATTGTAGTTGCGTTCTGTACAAAAAGTGCACTTTAATTTTGTGTTGTTTTGATATGTCATCTTAGTGACATCATGCACAAAAGCGCACTAATAGCTTGTTTTAAAATGACTCTGACAATCTTGCACTTTCTGTTTTGAAATGACATGAATATTTGTGCCACTGCTTAATAACTGTTTAATTAATAAATAGAGTTTTGGTAAATCGACTTAGTTGTGATTTCCCTCTCTGCATGAAAGTTTAAAATGAGCACATATTAATGCAGTATGAACAAGAATGTTTTAATGGAGACACATAGAATCATCATACTGTTGTGATTATATGCATCAAGTGTTAATTCAAGGCTAAGGCAAAATATCGAGATATATATCGTGTATCGTAACATGGCATAAAAATATTGAGATACTAATAAAAGGCCATATCGCCCAGCCCTAACTGTGGGACCCCATTCCTAGCGCCAACACTGAGGCCCTAATGTTGTAGCTAACAAGTTCATTATTGCATTGACATTGACATCCTTCTTCCTCTTTAGAAAGCTCTGAAGTGTTGTTGTGTGTACCTCAGTCTTGGCAGCCAAAGCGCTGAGCAGCAATTCCAAATCAGCTAAGCGTGTTGTTTGACTCTCTTGAAGCACTTTCAGCTGCTCCTCGCTCTGCACGGAAAAAATGCAAAGAAACATTTCAGGCCAAAACAAAACTCATGAAACTTGACGCTCAGTAATCAAGGTCAACATTAACCGTTTACCTGCACTCTGAGTATGCTGTCCTGCTTGAGATCTCCTCGCAGCACGCCCAACCTCTGCTCGAGCAGGGATGACACCCACAAGCCCAGTCTCTCCCTGTCTGTCTCGGTGTGGAGCTTCTCCTTCAGGCTGTTGTACAGACTCAATATGTCCGTGTGATGCTGCTCCTGCTTCTCGTCACTCTGTTGGACTCGTTCCCACAACATGGCGAGCTGGCGCTCCAAACGTTCAAGGCGTTCCAAGTCCAGACTCGGGACAACAATTGGCTGAGGGGAAAATGTTTTGACTCTGTATGCTCGTTTCTTTTTAAATTATAATTGACTATTGCAATCGAGCTTACTGGTGCCTGAGAAACCGTTGTGGCTGGTGTCTGAGCAAGTGGTGACTCTGGTCTTGGTGAAAGAATTGGAGCAGCGGCAGGCACCAAGTTGGACAAGAAAGTAATGGGAGAGGATGGACGCCACTCAGTGATGTTTACGGCTGGGAGGAAGGCTAAGAGGGCAGCGATGGACGGACCCCATAGCCACAAAGCTGTATGAGAATAAAAGGAGTTCATAACAAAAATAAGCAGTGAAGTTGTGAAGCGAAGTGAAGTATATTTATATAGTGCTTTTCTCTAGTGACTCAAAGCGCTTTTACATAGTGAAACCAAATATCTAAGTTACATTTAAACCAGTGTGGGTGGCACTGGGAGCAGGTGTTCATGATCATTGTCAACAAATATAATTGTCGGCGATACATTTTCTTGTTGACATAGGGTTGCAGCCCTATTTGAATGAATATTTGTGATTAACGCAAGCTTTAATAAATATTGACAAGGTTTATCCTGTTATGTTAAATAGGTTAGATATAACTATTGGTTGGGATTAAAATCAAGAGTAAGATTACTAATTCACTATTAATATTTGAGTGGGCCCCTGGCCCCTCTGTTGTGGAAAAATCGGGCCACAAAGTCAAAAAGGTTAAAGGGGAACATTATCACAATTTCAGAAGGGTTAAAACCATTAAAAATCAGTTCCCAGTGGCTTATTTTATTTTTCGAAGTTTTTTTCAAAATTTTACCCATCATGCAATATCCCTAAAAAAAGCTTCAAAGTGCCTGATTTTAACCATCGTTATATACACCCGTCCATTTTCCTGTGACGTTACATAGTGATGCCGATACAAACAAACATGGCGGATAGAACAGCAAGGAATAGCGACATTAGCTCGGATTCAGACTCGGATTTGAGCGGCTTAAGCGATTCAACAGATTACGCATGTATTGAAACGGATGGTTGTAGTGTGGAGGCAGGTAGCGAAAACGAAATTGAAGAAGAAACTGAAGCTATTGAGCCATATCGGTTTGAACCGTATGCAAGCGAAACCGACGAAAACGACACGACTGCCAGCGCAGTGACACGGGAGAAAGCGAGGAGGAATTCGGCGATCGCCTTCTAACCAACGATTGGTATGTGTTTGTTTGGCATTAAAGGAAACTAACAACTATGAACTAGGTTTACAGAATATGAAATACATTTGGCAACAACATGCACTTTGAGAGTGTAGACAGCCCAGTTTTCATCAATTAATATATTCTGTAGACATACCCTCATCCGCTCGCAGATTTCTTTGACTTTATCGTTGGAAATGCATCTGCTTTGAGTGTCGCAGGATATCCACACATTCTTGCCATCTCTATCGTAGCATAGCTTTCGTCGGTAAAGTGTGCGGAACAAACGTCCAATTTCTTGCCACTTTCGCATCTTTGGGCCACTGGTGCAACTTGAATCCGTCCCTGTTCGTGTTGTTACACCCTCCGACAACACACCGACGAGGCATGATGTCTCCAAGGTACGGAAAACAGTCGAAAAAACGGAAAATAACAGAGCTGATTTGACTCGGTGTTTGAGAAAATGGCGCATTGCTTCCCGATGTGACGTCACGTTGTGACGTCATCGCTCCGAGAGCGAATATTAGAAAGGCGTTTAATTCGCCAAAATTCACCCATTTAGAGTTCGGAAATCGGTTGAAAAAATATATGGTCTTTTTTCTGCAACATCAAGGTATATATTGACGCTTACATAGGTCTGGTGATAATGTTCCCCTTTAAGGTTTATCCTGTTATGTTAAATAGGTTAGATATTAAAATCAAGAGTTAGATTACTAATTCACTATTAATATTTGAGTGGGCCCCTAGCCCCTCTGTTGTGGAAAAATCGGGCCACAAAGTCAAAAAGGTTAAGAAGCCCTGGTCTATATCATGCTCTTAAACTGAAGAAATAAGAGGGGAGGAGTATATTTACAGCTAGAATTCACCAAGTCAAGTATTTCATATATATATACATATATATATATAAGAAATACTTGACTTTCAGTGAATTCTAGCTATATATATATATATATATATATATATATATATATATATATATATATATATATATATATATATATATAAAAGAAATACTTGAATTTATTTATTTACACATATACACATAACACTCATCTACTCATTGTTGAGTTAAGGGTTGAATTGTCCATCCTTGTTTATTCTGTGTCACTATTTTTCTAACCATGCTGAACACCCTCTCTGATGATGCATTCTGCTTCGTCTCCTTGTTGTGTGCGCAGTTGTGCACTGCACTCTCTAAAAGCCGAAGATGTTATTGTCACATATGCATGTACAGTAGATGGCAGTATTGTCCTGTTTAAGAGTGTCACAACATTACTGTTTACGGCAGACGAACTGCTTTACGGTAGACGAAAACGTGACTGCTGTTGTTGCCGCGCTGGGAGGACGTTAATGAAACTGCCTGGGAGGACGTTAATGAAACTGCCTAACAATAAACCCACATAAGAAACCAAGAACTCGCCCTCCATCATTCTACAGTTATATCGTGATTGGGCAGGCACGCTGTTTATATTGTGAGAAAGCGGACGTGAAAACAGGCTGTCGAAACGTCACTCAGGTCCGCCTGAATTTCGGGAGAAAATTTGTCCCGGGAGGTTTTCGGGAGATGCGCTGAATTTCGGGAGTGTCCCGGAAAATCCGGGAAGGTTGGCAAGTATGGCCTATCTCAGCTACAATCGGGTGGAAGTACCCTGGTTACGTTATCACACTAATTTAATAATGTCAATTTGATGTCGATTAATCGTGCAGCCCTAACTGGATATAATTCTTATGACACTATGGAAAGTTAGCGCCCTCTAGGCACCCCCGTAAAGGTTATAAACAGACCCTTTTATTGGGGACCCGCTGAATATTCCCTATGGGTTCCAGAGATTCACTAAATTGAAAACCTATCAACATCACTGAATTAGTATGTGTTTCACTGTTAATATGAGGCTGCAGGACTAGAAGTATAGACAAGAAGCCCAGGCCGGCTGACCTGAATGTGTCTCCTGATTAGTTGCCTACACTTGGGATGTGTGCTGGTTAAAAAAATCTACTGCGGCACTACCAACTGTATAAAAAAAAGCAACTTACCTAAGAGGAGCAGAAGGGGCAGAAGAAGCAGGAGAAGCTTCCAGAGCTTGGGAAGGCATCTGAAAGTTACACATTGGTAAATTAAAACCCAAACTGACAAAAAGACAAGAAAAAATGAATAAGGAACATTAGTTTGGTTGTCGCATTTACCGTGTCAGAAAGAAGACATTGAGAATACACATGAGGGACACGAGCTGGTACCAGCCAGTGGCAAGAATCCACAGCAGACTCCGGCCCGCCTTCACTGATGAGATCGAAGTAAAAGAGGATGAGCACATTTTCAGAATGTTGCCTCGACCCAAGTGAGAGAACTCTTGACCAACCTGGTGCTGTTACAGCCGTCCACAATAGTGTGAGGATCCTCCGTGTCATTGTCCCAACACTTGAACCCAAAGCTTTAGCACCTCTCGCCACAAAATAACCCGGCTGGAGGAGGTAGTGACCTAGAAACGGGTGACAGTCGCTGCATATTAGTCGATATTTCAAAAAGCTTGTATACTCTCATAATGATCATCTCAGGTCAACCTGTGTAAGCCAGTAGGCTCCACAGCGCCCCCACCAAGCGCTGAGACCTGGAGGACTGTGTGAGGAGGACGGTCTGTGTCTCAGAGAACTGCTTCCCTTTACAGTCATCACCTGTGTGCACCAAAAATGATGGCAAGCAAAAACAAAACAAACAGCATGACTCAACCCACGTATAAAAATGTGCAAAACAAATTGAGATAGCGCAAATAAAAAAATGTGTCACAAACAAACTGGATTACAAGCATGGACATTGCACAGAAATTAAATCAGAGCTGTTATGTTTGGGTGTGCTGCCAAGCACCAGAGTGAGGGTTCACTAAAAATAATCATCTATCATTATTGACAGGCTGCTGAACAGGACAAGCAGTTCACACAACTTCTGCAGAATAATCTTAACACAGGTCATGCATGTTTAACGCTTTGTCAATCAGCAGACAACAGGCAGTTGACCTGTGGTGTGTGTGTGTGTGTGTGTGTGTGTGTGTGTGTGTGTGAGAGAGTGTGTGTTCTGGCAATGCTTACTTAATGGGGACATCGCTCTGTTTACACAGTCACCTTTAGGGGACCTCTGACGGTATGGGGACAAAAAAATAGGTCCCCTAAAGGGCAACCTTTTTAAATGAGTCAGGTCCATTCTGAAGATGCCTAAGTGATTTTTAAGCTTTAGCCCATAAAACATGTTTACTGGTTAGTTTGAGTGTGAAACATTTGCACTTTTTTATTTTTATTTTTTTATTTTATTTATTTATTTATTTATTTAAATGGTCCTCAGTTGATGTGATGAAGTTGCCAGATGATGCATTTTAGCCTCTTAAGGCTTTGTGCCTGTCCAGCCTTTGCCTCAAAGGTGCTCTTGGAATGACGTGATGATGGATCCCCTCACATGTAGATGCCTCAAAAACCACAAGCATTCATTTTCATTCAAATTTGTGTGAATTATGCAAAATTATTTAAATTTGGTCCCCATGAACCATATTAACTCTTTTTCCCCAGGGTCCCCAGTAAGAATGATCAGCACATTACTTCATCAATCCAGAGATTTAAAGACATGTATGAGCTAACTGGGCAGTGGCCATTTTACCAATTTTTTTTTATGCCTCCACAACCTGTAGAAAGGGTGATGATCAAAAACTTGGTCCCCATTCCAAATTATAACCAGTGCGTGTGTGTGTGTGTGTGTGTGTGTGTGTGTGTGTGTGTGTGTGTGTGTGTGTGTGTGCTTACACAGGGAACCATTGAGATTGAGATGTGATGCATCTTCATTTGCCAGATCATTTACTACATTCATGCTCCCGCAGAAACTTGAGTGAGCTGAAAGTTGAAAAGAAGAAATGTCAACAACAAACTGAATGAAAGTGCCTAATGGAAGGCCTTGTTCAATTCAGATTTTTTTTTGCTAATATGTAACCTGAATCGGATTTTTTAACAATGCAATTCCGAATTTTTCAAATCCGACCCAGCCGTTTTTTGTATGTTTTTTGTATACATTGGATATGTATCGAATGCAACTGCAGTCCCAACGCTCATGTCGCGTTCATCCGACCAATACGTCATCAAATAGTGGTAAGCGTCAAAATTCGGTTGCAAAATAAATAGTTCACAAATGAGCAGAAAACGGGCGAAAATCATTTTAGGAACGCACGTCAATGTTTCCCAACTCCTTCCTCCAACTGCTCGCCAATCCGCTCTTCTGAGCAAATATCGAAGCAAATGTACCTTAAATTAGGAGATCCAATATGCTTGGTTTCTTCCTTCTTTATCTTCTGCATCGCAATAATCCGGTTCAGAAAAATGTTGACTCTGATTGCACAAAACTCTTTTGCTACGACTTTGATCTAATACTTTTGAAGCTATGTACGTGTGACGTTATGATGTCATGTCTGCATGTGGGTCCAATTGCATTCACATTAGAAATCCCATTTTATTAAAAAAAAAAATCTGAATTAGACATCCTACCCTGCAGTGTGAATGTAGGCAAAATGTCACAAAAGGAAAAAATGAATATACTCCTGAGAACCAGCATCCTCAGCAGACATTTGTTTTTGTTATGTTTTTTGTCAGAATTATAAATCTTGGAAGAAAATAGCCCTGTTGTGCAAAATAAATGACGCGTGTTTTTGCAAGGCAGGCAAGCAAAAATAATTTGATAGTCATCCTTTATTACTTAACTAACTGATTAACTCTAACAATTAACCTTAAAAGTTTCCCAAAGTAAAAGAGGAGATTTTTGAATTGTATTAAGAAGGGTTTTTTACCTTGTACTTGAGAGTCTTCTGACTTGTTGCCAATCAATCTGCCCAGAGTGTTTTGCTTTAAAAGCCAAACTTGAGACAAACTGGAGGACATTGTCCGTCTCATGGAGTCTGTACATGATGCAAACACACCTGGTGACAAGCACAAATACCACTTATTCAAAACAGTCGTAGTACTATCAAGAGACAAAAAGTTTAGGAGATAGAAGAGAATAATTCCAATGCAAAACACTGAACTATCAGATTAGTTTTGAATAAAAAGGGTCTGTTTACAATTTGCTTAAGATTCCATTTTTAAATCCCCAAAAAAGCAAGAACACCACCAGCTATTTTACTACAGTTAGTAGTGATTTTTAAATGTCTAAATTTCTCACAATTATTAATTATATTGAATAAAGTTGCTCTTTAGGCCGAGAAAGTTAATACCGGTATTTTTTAAGAAAGCGGTATATATTTCAGACAATGCCACAATACAGGTATCTTTTAATGTGGCTTTGTTAGGGCCGTGTGCTCTTCTCTGTGCCTGACGGGTAAAGCACAGGGCATTTCCTTTGGCTTAACCCCGCCCTCTGCGTGTATGCTTCTCTGACGCACAACAACGCAACACAACAAACTTTAGTTCTAAAGAGTATGTATGGCGCCCGCGAGCCAACTTCTTGACTCCCGAGTGATGCGATGCTTTGGTCAGCAACTGCATTTGGCTATTGTTGAGTGACTACAGCTTTATTTACTCATGCATCAATTTGCTTGAGAACATATATCTTCTTTTAGCGACTTTATAACTAATATCATCTGTTTATGTTGTTCACTTCTGTTAGCGCATTAGCACAGCAGCTAGCGATCGCTCCTCTCTGTTGTTCGCTCGGTGTGCCAAACTACTACTCGGGTTGAAAAGCGCCGATCCCCATAGCTCGTGCAAACAAAGCTACTGTTCTATAGCGGCTCGGTGGCTGAAAAGTAGTTTTAAACTTAAGAGCCAGCAGCTTTCACCGCACTGAGCGAGTAGAATCTCCATCTACCCCCTCGCAGAAGCGTGAAGCTATAAACCTAACGTTAATGAACAAAATGAACGAAAACTGCTTTGATATAATAACTAATTACTCTATAAGAATAAACAACATGTTACGTTAATATTTACAACAAAAATTATCTGAGTACCGTATTTTTCGAACTATAAGTCGCAGTTTTTTTCATAGTTTGGGTTTAGGGTACGACTTATACTCAGGAGCGACTTATGTGTGAAATTATTAACACATTAGCGTAAAATATCAAATAATATTATTTAGCTCATTCACGTAAGAGACTAGACGTATAAGGTTTCATGGGATTTAGCGATTAGGAGTGACAGATTGTTTGGTAAACGTATAGCATGTTCTATATGTTATAGTTATTTGAATGACTCTTACCATAATATGTTACGTTAACATACCAGGCACGTTCTCAGTTGGTTATTTATGCCTCATATAACGTACACTTATTCAGCCTGTTGTTCACTATTCTTTATTTATTTTAAATTGCCTTTCAAATGTCTATTCTTGGTGTTGGGTTTTATCAAATACAGTTCCCCAAAAAATGAGACTTATACTCCAGTGCGACTTATATATGTTTTTTCCCTTCTTTATTATGCATTTTCGGCCGGTGCGACTTATACTCCGAAAAATACGATACTAACTCTCAATACTGGTTATCTAGCCATAAACACTTAGACAACTTTCGGCACTTTGCACATTTATTTTTAAGATACGGAGTTGAGTTGACTTGACTTGAGTTTGAGTTTATTTCGAACATGCAAGCATACAACATGATACATCACAATTTCCAGTTTCTATTTTCAACATGTTCGAAAAGGAGTAGGAAGAAGCAGAGCTTATTTAATCCTACCCCTTTTCTTGCGTATGCCGCAATTCAGACTAAAAATACCTTGATATCAGTTTTGGCCCATATCACCTAGCCCTAACTAGGGGTGTAACGATTGATAGATACATTGATAAATATTCTTAAATTTCAAGTATATCAACTTTGCCTTCCAAGAAATAGGTATCGATCCAATATCGTTTTAAAAGGGAAACAATCAATTTTATCGATACTAGAAAAAGGACAACATTGGCTTTAAGAACGGTAGACTTTATATGAAGTTTACAATTTTAACAGTAACAATGTTAAACGTTACTCTATTTTCTCGTTTGTGGCATGAACAAAACAAAATGGCGTATATCTACGGTGGTCGAATGCAAATGCCACAAAACAATATTGTAATATCTGTGACATGTGTGTTTGTGTGCCTATAAGAAAGGGTGCTATTGTGTGTGATGTGTGTGAGTGACGCAGAGTGAGTTGTAGCGACCAGCAACTCTTGAATACGCATATTTAGACCTCCGTCAGTTTGTTACCGCTTGTTAAGAAAGCGTCTGAGAGTGTATTCTCCGACTGTGTCTGTCCCCCACTGCCTAACACAACATCATAACTTTCCGCTACAGCACCATTGCAAAAGCCACGACAAATACACAGGTCAGAACACAACGATAAAGCCGCACCATAACTTTAAACAACAAAAGACGCCGCTGAAACAATGGAAGTGAAACGCAAAGAGAAGTCATTTGAGGAGAAATAAATAAAATGAAGAGATGGATGAAGGAGACGATGGAAATTAGGAAGCAAGGGGCCAACATTATCAACCAGGATAAGGGAGCATATGTGCTTCTGCACACCTGGGATGCTGTCCTTCATTGGCAATGCCAGTGCGGAGAACAGATACTTTATGGCTGGGTTGGGGAAGATTATTTAGCAGGTAAATCTAGTTTTAAAATGTTGGTTACTGTACTTTTATTGAAAATTGCTTTAATGTTTGAACTGTGAGCAGAAAATGTTTTCTCTTGTTAATCAAACCTGAAGTGTTGGTTGCACTGTATTAAAATACGATGTGACATTGGCCACTAATTGGTGTTTACTTGCTTGTTTGTTAGGGCTGCGAATCTTTTGGTGTCCCATGATTCGATTCAATATCGATTTTTGGGGTCATGATTCGATTCAAAATCGATTTTTATCGATTCAACGCGATTCTCGATTCAAAAACGATATTTTACCGATTCAAAACGATTCTTTATTCATTCAATACATAGGATTTCAGCAGGATCTACCCCAGTCTGCTGACATGCAAGCAGAGTAGTAGATTTTTGTAAAAAGCTTTTATAATTGTAAAGGACAATGTTTTATCAACTGATTGCCCATCCCCATCCATCCATTTTCTACCGCTTATTCCCTTCGGGGTCGCGGGGGGCGCTGGAGCCTATCTCAGCTACAATCGGGCGGAAGGCAGGGTACACCCTGGACAAGTCGCCACCTCATCGCAGGGCCAACACAGATAGACAGACAACATTCACACTCACATTTACACACTAAGGCCAATTTAGTGTTACCAATCAACCTATCCCCTGATTGCAATAATGTAAATTTGTTTTAACTATTAAATGAACCAGAAATATGACTTATTTTATCTTTGTGAAAATATTGGACACAGTGTGTTGTCAAGCTTATGAGATGTGATGCAAGTGTAAGCCACTGTGACACTATTGTTCATTTTTTTAATTTTTTATAAATGTCTAATGATAATGTCAAGGGATTTAATCACTGCTATGTTGAAATTGTTACTAATATTGATACTGTTGTTGATAATATTCATTTTTTGTTTCACTACTTTTGGATTGTTCTGTGTCGTGTTTGTGTCTCCTCTCAATTGCTCTGTTTATTGCAGTTCTGAGTGTTGCTGGGTCGGGTTTGGTTTTGGAATTGGATTGCATTGTTATGGTATTGCTATGTGTTGTTTTGTTGGATTGATTAATTTAAAATAAATAAATAAATAATAATAATAATAACAAATACATTTAAACAAAAAATAATAATAATTTTTTTTAAATGAGAATCGATTCTGAATCGCCCAACGTAAGAATCGCGATTCGAATTCGAATCGATTTTTTCCCACACCCCTATTGTTTGTATCCATAAGTCATTAATACATAATTCTCTTACAAGAAATACCAGGGATGTATGAAACTTCACCTGCATTGTCCAGTATCCAGTATTTATTACACAGTCACGATGGTTGACTTTCTTTGTCAAAAGTTAATTAATCGATTTCAGCCCACTGAATCGTATCGTTATAAAAAAAAAATTGTCTCCAAATCGTATTGGCAACCAAAAATATCGAATGGAGCCGTTGTTAAAACAAATCACTAAACCCCTAACATACACAAAAGCAGTCCAGGAGAAGCAACTAACAACTTGCCGTCTTACTGTTTTTACGAAACTTTTGACATTCAAATTCCAATGTTAGCCATCCAGATCGCTATCATTAGCTAACAACACACTAAGCTAATGCGTGAGTGCATGCCATGCATAGGTAGGGCTGGGCGATATGGACCCAAACTTATATTATGGTGTTTTTAGTCCAAATACGGTAAATAAACCCAGAAAAACAAACATGCAAACTGCTTAAGGTTGCCTCAGTGTTTCACAGCTAGATAACCAATGTTGAGAGCACTCAAGAGTATTTTTGTTGTAAGTAGTAATGTAATGTGTTGTTTATTCTTTAAAAAATAATAAATTAGCTGTTACTATGTCAAAGCAATTTTCGTTCATTTTGTTTATGTTAGGTTTATATCCTCATGCTTGTGCGCTGGGTAGATGGAGCTTCTACTTGCTCACTGCAGTGAAACCAGCTGGCTGTTAAATTTAAAACTACTTTTTTGCCATCCAGCGGCTACACTACGGTAGGTTAGTTCGCACAGGCTATGGGGAGAGCATACTTGCCAACCTTGAGACCTCCGATTGCGGGAGGTGGGGAGGGGAGGAGTATATTTACAGCTAGAATTCACCAAGTCAAGTATTTCATATATATATATATATATATATATATATATATATATATATATATATATATATATATATATATATATATATATATATACACATACATATATACATATATATATATAAATAAAATAAATACTCAAGTATTTCATATATATATATATATATATATATATATATATATATATATATATATTTATATGTATATATATATATATATATATATATATATATATATATATATATATATATGTATATATATATATATATATATATATATATATATATATATATATATATATATATAGCTAGAATTCACTGAAAGATAAATAAATAATAGAAATACTCAAGTATTTCATATATATATATATATATATATATATATATATATATACTCAAGTATTTCATATATATATATATATATATATATATATATATATGAAATACTTGACTTTCAGTGAATTCTAGCTATATATATATATATATATATATATATATATATATATATATATATATATATATATATATATATATATATATTTATAGTATAGCAGTTATGCACTGCACTCTCTAAAAGCCCTAGATGTTATTGTCACATATGCATGTACAGTAGATGGCAGTATTGTCCTGTTTAAGAGTGTCACAACATTGCTGTTTACGGCAGACGAACTGCTTTACGGTAGACGAAAACGTGACTGCTGTTGTTGTGTTGTTACCGCGCTGGGAGGACGTTAATGAAACTGCCTCACAATAAACCCACATAAGAAACCAAGAACTTTATTCTCGATCATTCTACAGTTATAACGTCATTGGGCAGGCACGCTGTTTATATTGTGGGAAAGCGGACGTGAAAACAGGCTGGCCGCTGTTGACACGTCACTCAGGTCCGCATGGAGCTGGAGGGGGCGTGGCCTCCAGCTCCGCCTGAATTTCCGGAGTTTTTCGGGAGATAATTTGTCCCGGGAGATTTTCGGGAGAGGCGCTGAATTTCGGGAGTCTCCCGGAAAATCCGGGAGGGTTGGCAAGTATGGGGGAGAGGCACTTTTAAACCGAGTTGTAGTTAAATATTTGACACACATGGAGCAAGCAGCAGTGAGGAGCTATCGTTAGCTTCTGTGCTAAGTCACTAACAGAAGTGAACAACATAAACAAACAAGATTAGTGATAAAGTCGCTACAAGGAGAGATATAGGTTCTAAAGCAAATTGGTGTATGTGTAACTAAAGCTGTCGTCACTAAGTCGCTGTCCAAAGCGTTGCATAACTTGGGAGTCGAGAAGTATCACGTGCCATATTTATTAAAAAAAAGTTTGATGCGCGTCCGTGTGTCATCAGAGAAGCCTCCGTAAACACGCAAGGGGCAGGAGTGAGCCAAAGAGGATGGCATGTGCTTCGCCTGTCAGGCGCAGAGAGGCTCAAACGGCCGTAACAAAGGCACATCAAAAAATATTGGTATGGCGGTATGGTCTGAAATATATACCGCTTTCTAAAATATACCGATATTAAATATAATACTGGTATATCACACAACCCTACACATGGGCATAAAGGGCAGGATATATAATGATTAAAACATTGGAAGGATAGCTCCCTATAGGAATCTGTGTAAACAGCCCCTTTCTAAACTGTTTGATTGCAAATAGATCACACATCATAACAGACATCAGGTTCATAACAAATGCAGTATTAGTTATTGTAGGCATGGTTCACAAAACAGATCTCCATCGCACACATTTATGAAAACAGAACTGCTAGCTGAAAAACATAGTGGCCAGCCAAATGATGCAACATCCAACTTGGAGGCATGATTAAAAATGTGTCTTGTGTCGTACCTCTTTCTCGCGCCATGTTTGTCCGCGCAGACAGCCAGCACACACTGCTGTAGAGCAAAGTGAAGAAGGACACGAAAGGAGCCAGAACTTTCTTGCTCAAGCGCACACACGTATTGGACACGGACGTTAAGACACCTGGGAAGAAACATCATTCTCAATGTTATGACATCATTCATTAACTTTCCAACAGTTACAGTTGTGGTCAAAAGTTGACATAACGTGGACAAAGATAAGACCTTCTGGAGGAAAGTTATGTGGTCAGATGAAACAAAAGTTAAGCTGTTTGGCCACAATACCCAGTAATATGTTTGGAGGAGAAAAGGTGAGGCTTGTAATCCCAGGAACACCATTCCTACCGTCAAGCATGGTGGTGGTAGTATTATGCTCTGGGCCTGTTTTGCTGCCAATGAAACCGGTGCTTTACAGAGAGTAAATGGGACAATGAAAAAGGAGGATTACCTCCAAATTCTTCAGGACAACCTAAAATCATCAGCCCAGAGATTGGGTCTTGGGCGCAGTTGGGTGTTCCAACAGGACAATGACCCCCAACACACGTCAAAAGTGGTAAAGGAATGGCTAAATCAGGCTAGAAATAAGGTTTTAGAATGGCCTTCCCAATGTCCTGACATGTGGACAATGCTGAAGAAACAAGTCCATGTCAGAAAACCAACAAATTTAGCTGAACTGCACCAATTTTGTCAAGAGGAGTGGTCAAAAATTCAACCAGAAGCTTGTGGATGGCTACCAAAAGCGCCTTATTGCAGTGAAACTTGCCAAGGGACATGTAACCAAATATTAACATTGCTGTATGTATACTTTTGACCCATCAGATTTGGTCACATTTTCAGTAGACCCATAATAAATTCATAAAAGAACCAAACTTCATGAATGTTTTTTGTGACCAACAAGTATGTGTTCCAATCACTCTATTACAAAAAAAAATAACAGTTGATTATTGGAAACTCAAGACAGCCATGACATTATGTTCTTTACGAAGTGTATGTAAATTTTTGACCACGACTGTATATGAACATTTCTTACCTGTCTTGCTCTTGCGACTCCTGTCCCTGGAGTATATATTTGTGAAGGGTGATGACGACGAGTAGGAGAACGCATCCGCCGTGGAGACGTCTGCAGCATGTGATGTCGATAAAGACGAGTGTGTGGTGTGGGAATCCATTTGTTGAGAGTGAAAGGAGCAGTCTTTACAGACGTAACCGTTGGCGAGCGTTGTGTGAGAGTTTGACGGGCTGATGTCGCCGTTGACGCTTGACGCGCTCTGCTCAGAGTGAGAAGTCATGCCTGAAGAAGAAGGGCATGCATCATAGATTAAAATTGTGTATTCATTAAGGGTGTAACGGTACGTGTATTTGTATTGAACTGATTCGGTACGGGGGGTTCGGTTCGGTTGTGTACCGAACGAGTTTCCACACGGACATATTAAGTAGCGCACCGCACGTTGTGTAAACAATGCACACTGAGGCACAACACATGGCATGCTAGCAGCGACCGGGCTACTACAACATGCAAAAGCCAGAGCTGGAAGACCCTCTTGCCTCATTAAGATCTCCTGTTTGGGACGGCTTCGCGGTGCAATACAACAATGGATAACATCGCTTCAACGAAGAGAAAGACGAACGAACAAACAGCTCCCACCGCATTCAAGCAGCTTCTCCTCGGCGAGTCAGACAGGGCTAAAGCAATAACAAATGCCGTTGGTGTTTTTATAGCAGCAGATTTAAAACCATATTGCATTAAAAACTAGATTTTGACCCACTTCTATGGTGGAAGAACAATGAGCCCATATATGCTCTTACTGCCAAGTTAGCCAGGCACTACCTCGCCATACCTGCTACCTCTGTGCCCAGCGAAAGGGTATTTTCCACAGCTGGAGACAATTTAACTGCAAGCAGGTCTGCTCTTTCTGCAGATAATGTGGATAAACTGATTTTTCTGGCAAAAAACATGAAAATTGAAAGCAAGTCACCAGGGTTAAAGGCTGGGGGGAAAAAGAAAAGTTAATCTGAGGCTGAGTTGACCTGAAACTGTTTAATGTTGCACTTTTTGTATGTAGAAGAAAAGTTTTGTCATTTTATTTAATCTGAGCAACAACTTGAAGCAGTTTAATGTTGCACTTTTTATGTAGACATGTTGCACTTTATATGTAGAAAGGTTTTGTTAAGAAACCAATTCTGAGCCTTATCTTATTTAGTTTTTATTTTATATATGTTGACTGCATTAACCCTGGCAATGGACCCTGTGTGTATATGTATGTTATTGTTATGCTTAGCATTCATGACTGATGTTGCACTGATCAGCCTAGTGGTGGCTCACATCCATCACACACAGAGCTATTTTAAAGCAATGTTAAAAGGATAAAGCCATTGTTTACACATTTTGGTAAATAAATAACCAGAAAATGTATATTTTGTTGTTTTCTTACTGTACCAAAAATGAACCGAACCGTAACCTCTAAATCAAGGTACGTACCGAACCGAAATTTTTGTGTACCGTTACACCCTTAGTATTCATCAAGTGAACGTTATAGGAGTTTTGCAATGCAACGGACAATGATTCCATCAATTTCTTGCTCCTAGAAAAACAAATGTATCATATAATATCAACAAAATTGCCAACAACTGACCCCAGTTGCCGTCCACAGTTGTAGTGGTTTTAGTAATGGTGCGCTGCCTCAGGTGCATCTGGTCCATCGCAGTCGTGTGCAATGAGGCATCAGACACAGTGTTGCTTTCCTCGATGCTTCTACTGCTGCTGTTAATGGGGGTACTAACAGCTAGGAAACTGAGGGTTGTCCTCGGAGTTGCAGCTTGGCTTAGGGACAGCGACATGGAGTTGGAACTGGCCTGCAGCTTCCTACTCCGCAGGGTCCTAGCAGAGAGAAGATAAATATTCGAATATGGGTTGTGTCTGCGCAAAAACAGGATATGAACATGCACTTATTTAGCACTGACCGTGACTCTCTCTTGGTAGTGTAGCTACTGTTGCTCTGGTTCTGCGTGAAGTCACCCTGGCTGTCGTTACCATGGTGACTGGCACTGGTTTGCAAACGCAAGCTCCGCCGGGACATCCTGGGGGACTCGTACACTGGAGCGATCTGGTGCTCCTTCTCAAACTCTAATGCTGCGGTTGAATAGCTGGAGCTGGGGAGGCAGGAGAAAAGTGCAACAGAATAATAGGGAAAGTTAGAGAAAAGCAAAGAGAAGTCCTTGTTGTTGACTAAATCAAATAAAACTAACCCGGGACAGAAAGCCCCGAGAACATGTAGTTGCCAGGCTGTTGTTCACTGCAGCTGGCAGTGGACAGAACAGGAAGTGGCTCACCCACAAGCAAAAGGGAAAACACGACAACAGAGTATGCACAGCCAAATTGGAAAGACTAACCTCGTAAAAATCTGAAAAAATATGCAATCGGACTAAAAGCAAGACTCCAAACTGTCGAATTCCAAAAGGCAGCATGGACGTGGAAACACTGAAAGTTGTAAATATAAGGTTGTCATGCATCACACTGCGCTGACTCATAGGGCCACACCCACCTAGTGCAGTGCTGTAGGCACACACGGCACATGAGGACAACACTCACTGACACCATTGTTCACCATAGATGTACTACGAGTAACTGACGATTTCTCCTGTTTCTCAAAGGCATTTAACTGACGATTTCTCCTGTTTCTCAAAGGCATCAATATATGATGCAGTAAAAGACAACATGCTTGTCAGTACTTTAACAATATCTGTGTTCATTATGCTAACATACCAACACAATATGATGAATGAAGTTTCAACATGTTGGTAAAGGCATTCCCCAGTGTCCCTTACAGTAAGTTTGCAGCCTTGCGAGGGATAGGGCTACAATGGTTAATCGATTAAATCAATTGATTAGATTAGAATTAATCAAATCCGGATCCGCATAGAGTGCCAGAACTTCAAACACACAGACGACATAGTTTTCACACGGTTGATGCAATAGTGTAGGCGCCATGATATGTGTAATGCAAACAGTGGAGTTTTTATTATTATTATTATTATTAACACACATGTTAAAAATGCAGTTTTAATGTTGATGAAGTGTATTTATTAGAGGAAAAAGAACAAAGGTTATGGCAAGCAGAAAAGTTATTGTTTATTTCAACAATGTTCCCGAAAATACACATTTAGGCTATAAAGTGAGTTGTATCCAATTATTCAATCTATGGAACAAACTAATCGATAGATTACTCGATTACTACAGTAATCAATAGCTGCAGCACTAGAGGGGGGACAATTTAGTCCATGCCTCAATCAATCACGCATCGATCAATCAATCAATTTCTTTTATTGTCATTGTCATAATGACAATAAAAGGAATTGATTGACTGATTCATTGATTGATTGCTGCGCCAGGTCATAGAATAAATTAATGTAATGTGCTCACTCCTCGCCAGTTGTATATATCGGTCACCTTTGACAAGGAAATCAATAGAAAGACTCAAAATAATACACAAAGTCAAAACTAATGGCATCCACTTAAAAAAATAAAATAAAAAGTATTTACAGTGGAACCTTTAATTACAAACTATTTGCAAACTTTTTGATTTACAAACTTTCAGATCGAGTCAAGTATGCGTGTGCGTACCATGTCTCGCTTCATTCAGTCATTCATTTTACATGCCTGGTAGGCAACACTCAGAAGGCTGAGCGTTCTACTAACATTCTGCCTTCCTAGTCATGTCTTAGCAGTGCATCGTGTGTGCCTTTTGTGTGTGTTTCCCCTATTTAACAAGTTTTTACCATTTTGCTAACTCAATTTGAGTCCCACAAATACAACAGACCAGTTTGGCAAAAGGAGGGAATCCCAGTGGATTAAAAAAGACTACTTGCGAGGAGTACAGTACATCAATGGCGCTCACAGTCACAAGTATGGAAAATGACAAGTCAGGCTTAATGCTACAGCAAATTTTAACTGTGAAAAGACTGCACATTTTTGTAAAGTGTTGCGTCCGACCAGTCTTCCTCTCAGGGAATAAAACACACTGGTCAATCCTAAATTCTTTCGGATGACATATATGTTGAGTAAGAAGGACCACCAAGACAGAACAGCAATATTACCAAGTTTTACTAAATCTTTAGGAGACCAGCCCTTACAATGCGATAATAGCAGCATCAAGAAACGGTCTAAAAATCAAACAGAAAGAGTCAGGTTATTTAGTACGAAAACAGAAAGAAATACAGCCTTTTTGTTCTAAACCAATAATGCCTCCTCCACAAAAAGAGAGTACATCATACTCCCGGTAGACATTCCAGCCTTCAAGGTGAAACACAGAGTTTACTAACGATCATAAGGTAAAAAAAAAAACAAAGTGTACACATGGGGAAATATTAGCTGCTTTAAATATGATTATGGATACAGAAAGAACACTTTAAAATACATGCATTCTCCACAAAAGCCAGGGCAGACTTATTGCACAGGTAGGGAACATTTCCTCTCCTTCACTCTCCAGGGGCACACACGGCTCCTCACCTTCTCTCTTTCTCGGTCAGCTGCTTTTTTCTCCCTCAGCTCCTAGTTGATTTGACTTTTTTAATTGTTTATTATTGTAGCATAATAGTTGTTCAAATTAAATGGTTTTGTGATTTCTGATTGGCCTTTGTGTGTGTGCATGTTGGCAAGGCAGCACATACAGCACATTTATGTTGTTATTAAATATAAAGTTGACCCATCACCTCGTTATGTTTGTTTGAATAAAGTACGGTACATAACTTTATATTGCGTGTTTAAAGTGCACAAAGCTTCACTAAAATAGGGACTTTTGTCAAGGCTGGAATATTCATATTTATATTGTTTCTTATGGGAAACTCTGCTTCACTATACAAACTTTTCGATTTACGAACCCTGTTCAGTAACAAGTTAAGTTCCTAAATTAAGGTTCCACTTAGGGCTGGGCGATATATCGATATACTCGATGTATCGCGGGTTTGTCTCTGCGCGATATAGAAAATGACTATATCGTGATATTTGAGTATACGTTCTCACGCAGTTGCTTTTAGTTGCGGGCATTACACTACAGGCTCTTCTCACTCTTTGTTGTCTCCTTCTCAGAGACATAAAACAAGCACACCTTCTTACATACGTCACATACGTAAACGCCCTCGCGGAGCAGAGAGGTAGCGGCATGGGTAACGTTAGCTGTGGTGCGAGTGGTAATACAAGAGAAAGAAGGTGCGAATCTGGTAATAAATGAAGGAAGAATTCATTCCCAAGAAAAACAGCAGGGCGTCAATCGTCTGGCGGTGGTTTGGCTTCAAGTGGGAATATGTCGAACAGACAACTGTAATTTGTCAAGTGTGGGGCAAAAGCGTTGCTACAAAAAGTAGCATTACTGCTAATATGTAGCATCATTTGAAAAGTCACCCGCTAGAGAATGAAGAGTGCTTACTCCGCATGTCAACATCTCCGTTCGGTGCCACACCAACAAAATGCAGAGGCAACCATTTCCACATCAACAACGTATGAAAAAAATAGTCACCAACAGAAGGAGATAACGTCCGCAGAAACCTACCACATAGCGAAGGACATACACTATTTGATTTCCTATTATGCAGCTCATTTTTATTTGACAGTTATTGAAATATCTTGTGTGACATCATGCACAAAAGTGCACTCATAGCTTGTTTTAAAATGTCTCTGACAATCTTGCACTTTGTTTTGAAATGACATGAATGTTTGTGCCACTGCTTAATAACTGTTTAATAAATACAGTTTTGGTCAATTGACTTAGTTGTGATTTCCCTCTCTGCATGAACGTTTAAAATGAGCATAATTAATGCAGTATGAACAAGGATGTTTTAATGTAGACACATAGAATCATCATACTGCTGTGATTATATGTATCAAGTGTTCATTCAAGGCTAAGGCAAAATATCGAGATATATACCGTGTATCGTCGTCACATGGCCTAAAAATATTGAGATATTAAAAAAAGGCCACATCGCCCAGCCCTCGTTCAACTGTAATATGATGCAAACTACCAACACGATAATAAACACTGTTGAGTTAACCTCTCTGGCATTCTCTTTGTTAAGCACATAGCTCTCTCGACCTCCCCTCTATTTGAAATGCTGAAGATTACACACTCTTAGCCATACCTATATCCAATTATGTGCTTTTGTGTTTACTCAGCATGCTGCTTCAACTGGCTCTCCAAAGAACACTTCCCTCAGAACAGCTAAAGCAGAAATAAAACGGAGTTCTAATACCACTCAAGTAGTCCAAAAATGATTCAGTTGAAATGGGACTAATTCAAGGCTTCAAGCCTTAAACTAAGCCTGCATGAAAATATTTTAAAAGCTGTGTCTCCAGCCAGACACAAACATTAATGTGATATTAAGTGCAAACACACCTGTGCACCCACTACAACCTGCAGAATAGTTCATCTTCCTCTGGTGTTGACAATTGCACTCCCAGCTTGTAACTGCTCACATCCCAGCATGCTTCAGCTGAACAGCCAATAATTCTTTGGTTTGCAAACTTTTTTTTCCCTAAGTATCCATATCGACGTTTGCCAGGCGGCTCTGACAGCCCACATCGGTGATATAAATAGAGGCTGGAGGTTGTGCTGTTAGAAGTAAGAGATGAAGGGACGTGGACGAAGAGACAAACAGGGCATAGATAACAAAGACGTTTGCTTGCGGACAATCAGCTTCCAGGAATCTCTCCTTGCATAATAAGCTTTGATACCCTTCCCACACTCAAGTGGGTTCCGCCAACTTTCTTACATCACGTGTCTCCAAAAGTGTCATATGACATTGAATTATTTGTTTTTATTCAGGCATCAAGTGGAGAGGAGGAATAAGCAGGAAGTTAATCAATACATTATGTGAATCAATATAATACCAAATGACTTGGATGCATGCCTCACAATGGATAAACGCCAACTATTAGGCAATTATTTGACTTGGTCTCTTGTTTTTATTGATAATCCTGTTATGCAAAATAAGCAAACAAGCATCTTAAACGACAGCAGAAAAACCAGCTCATCCACTTTTTTTCCCAGACCAACAAAGAAACTAATCCCTCCATGAGGAAGACAAAGTGAAAGCTTCTGGTGATTTTACACCTCCAATACCATGTTTGGTTTGCTGCCACTGAACGTACCACCTACTCACATGCTGCCTGCTTTCAATATCATATGCAAAAACACAGACACAATTTTAGAGAATGCATTATGCACAAAATTAGACATTTACATTGCATGCTCTGCAGTAGCAAGTCAGTTTAGCCTTAAGTATCTTTACTTAAAATCCATATAATTACTGTATTTATTAGTGATGCACCAAATTTTCAGTAACTAAGAAACTTATCACCATAACAAAACTGTTGAAACCGGATGTGGAGATGAGGTAAGCAGAAAGCTTATCTGGAGTGAAAGCAACATGTCTGTGCTAGGGCTGCAACTAATGACTCTTTTGATAGTCCACTAGTCAATGATTATCTCAGTGATTAGATGATACAAGAATGATACTCGAATGTGTCTGCAACAAATGTTATTTGTCAAGAAATCGTTGCAACCCTACTGTATACCTACACTAAAAACATGTTCAGTGTTTTGCTTGCATGTCTCTAAGTCACTTACAATACAATGACAACACAATTACACTGCACCAATTTATCCTCAGGAACTCCTGGTACAACATAATTATAACAACATGCATGCCACTGTGTTTCCAAAAACTGCAGCGGACCAAGGAAAAACCCCTGAGGCCCCAAGGCCCATATTGTACGAGTTTCAGAAGAGAGCGAGAGAGACTTGTGTTGAGGGCTGCTGAATTTCCATCAAAATCCCTGTGGGTGGGTGTAATTTGACACAGATTAGGATTGTTCCATCTCACCATCTCTACCCCTCTTATTGACATTACTTCTACACTGGATGTCCTTCATGGTGGCTCATGGTAGCGCATAGAAGACGTGATGAATACACTTGGTCCACATGTCAGTGAAAACAACTGTGAAAGTGGCAGCACAATCACTGAGCGTTGGTTTGCTGACTTGGCACAAACATGAAACTCTAATTCTTTTGGCTTTTCACCCACAGAAAATAAATCTGTTCTTGTAAAACTCATATGAGTTTTCCTCATAATAGTAAGGTTATGCTCAAAATACTCTCAAAATAGTGACCCTAATAATCCTAGGTAGTGATGTTCCGATCAAGGTTTTATGTTGCCGATTCAGATATCAATCATCCATGAGTGAGATTGGCCGACACCAATACAGACACTAATCGCTTGTATTAACTATACATTCTTCAATATATTTTAGGTTAGTGCTATTGACAGTAGGAATGGGTACAATTCACATTTGAACAGATATATGTTACCAATCCCCGGTACCTGAACCGTACCAATTTTTGGCACTTGTGTGTGTGTTAATAAATATTACTTGTTTTTGATGATAAAATCTATATTTTTTTTGGCAACATTTAAAAATTAGCTGATTTTGGTAACTGCTGTCCAGTTGTTATATGTTGTTTCCGAGTATGATATTCAGTTGCAATTACAGTTGCAAGTACAATATGTTACATAGATAGATAGATAGATAGATAGATAGATAGATAGATAGATAGATAGATAGTACATTATTGATTCCTTCAGGAGAGTTCCCTCAGGAAAATTAAAATTCCAGCAGCAGTGTACAGAGTTGAGATCAAATTTAAAAAGTAAAAAGTAAATAATGGGGGTATAAATGGAAACAAAATAGAAAAATATTACAATAAGAATAAAAATAAAAAGCAACAATGAGAATAAAAATATAACAGTAAAATAAGAATATAACAAGAGAAACTAGACAGTAGTTACCATGTTATGAAAAAGTATTGCGCTGTTATTGTTTCGCATCCCCTGTCATCCGAGTACCCTCCCTCCCCCCCAGAGAGGCGTTGTACAGTCTAATGGCGTGTGGGATGAAGGAGTTTTTGAGTCTATTAGTCCTGCACTTGGGATGAAGCAGTCTAGCACTGAACAGGCTTCTCTGGCTACTGACAACGGTATGCAGAGGGTGACTGGCATCATCCAAGATGCTCACTAATTTTTCCAGAGTCCTCTTCTCTGCCACCGTCCCCAGTGAGTCCAGTTTTATTCCGATCGTAGAACCGGCCCGCCTGATCAGTTTCTCCAATCTGGAGCTGTCCTTCTTAGATGTACTGCCCCCCCAGCACACTACGATGTAGTACAGAACACTGGCAACCACAGACTCGTAGTACATCCACAAGAGTTTTTTTTTACAAATGTCAGTATTGTAAAGTTTATGGTGTTTATTGATTTTTGTTGACCCCTAAAAAGTGTTAATACTGTAAGTATTGTTTCTCATTACGCACCGGCTGACGGCAATCGGGAGTGATGTCAAGGCACTGTTGTGAATCAGTGCCTGGTCGGACCAGCGGGATTCAGTCGGTACTAAAAAAAGTCCTGGATTCTATACCCACCCCTAATTGACAGTTTAACTATATCAACACAATATTTAAATCAGTTTCTTATTTCCTTTTTATTACATACAGTTGTTTGAGCAAAAGTCAATGGTACACAATAACTAAACACAAGCAAAAAACACTATTCATTACTCATTTAAATCCTTTGGTGTATGCACTGAAAGTTTGACTGTGTCCAGGGAATTATTCCCTGAGATTGTAAACATGAACAAAAACAACAAAAAGATGATTGAGAATATAAAAATATTGATAGATCACTCTTGTATTGATCATATACTAATACTACCTTTAATATCGATACTACAAATGTATGGATCAATCCAATTTTCCACTACGTGTGGTGTACGGCCAACATTTGTTATATAATCCTTTAACTTGTAATAATCTACTTCTTTATTTCATGTTATTAGCCACTTATATTTTGCTGTAACGTGGTTCCATCTACACATCTTAAACTTTATTACTTTGGATTAACATTAAACTTAATGTGTTGCCTCACATCTCTTTCACGGTATATCTCTTTCTAAATTACACCACCATGCACTGCTTTCTCCAGGCAGCTTTGGGACTTTACTGTCAAAGCGTCATCTCTTGTGGAAGCAAACCTCACCATCAGAGGCCTCACTGACCTACTTACAGCATCATCAAACATGAAAAGTTTGTGTGCATCAGGGCAGAACCCTCTCCAGATTTCAGTAGGCATGGGTAGAGGGGTTGTTGGCCATTCTATCAATGGGTTGGACCACTTTCCAAACATAGTGGGTAAGGAAGAAAAAGGCGACAGATGAAATACCAATGTCATTCCATATGTATCAGGTCTAACTGAGAAGAATATTTAACCAACACAGCATTCCAGCCCCTTCAAACCAGCCAACACCTTCAGGTAACGGATCACATATATCGGACACCTCACACCCAGAAAAACAATATGGTGTATGCCGTCCAGTGCAGAGACCAATACACTGATTTATATATTGGGGAAACAAAACCACCAGCCAGAGCAAGTCACAACACAGCAGGCAAAGTGTTCCAAGTCAAGACTCGGTGTACCTGCACCTCAAAGAGACACAGCTCTCTTGAGGGCAAAAATGTACATATTCTAGACTGGGAAGACAAATGGTTCAAAAGGGGAGTGAGAGAAGCCATCTACTTCAAAGTTGAAAAAACATTCCTGAACGCGACATTACTAAGGATTAAATACCGGTATGTACATTACACAGGGCTGGGCGATATGGACGAAAAAGTATATCTCGGTATATTTTTACTCAAACTCGATATTCGATATATATCTCGATATATTTTCCGGTGAAAGTATACATTCATTTTTGAGCAGGATTCACTGAAATTGAAGTGAATGGCAACTGTACTGTAAACAGTCAGTGGCACTTTTATTAACCCAATTAGTCAATATGGGTATTAAAAGCACAGAAAATAAACTGTTTGATTAGCACAGAATTACATAACATAAATAAAATAGAAAAATATTATTTCTACATATAATAAATAACATAGCTGTGCAAATAATAAATTTTTGGCAGCATTTCTTGTGCAAAATATGTCCGGCTTGGCAACTGAAGAACAGTTTGGATTTGGGCTTACATGGTAAACAACTCTAATGAATGTTTTATCCAGACACATAAATGTGTCCAAATGTGGCCAAGTAGACGCATTGTGGGTTTCATGGACGTGGTCTACATCGCTAAAAGAAAAATCTAAAGAAGAGAATCCCTCTGCCATCTTCCACTAGTTTTTTAATATATAAATTGCTCTTTTCTCCTGACTCTCACGTCAGCATTTGGGACGTCTGTTGTGATTTCCCTTCCGGGTTCGATGACCCGCCCTATCTTCCCTTTGATTGGCCGAATCTCAACCAATAATACATAGTAAACAACCAACCAATCATGGATCTTCTTACACGTGCAAGCATGTCTTGGAAGGAGGAAGGGGAGGGGTTTAGAAGCACAAATAAGCGTGTTTGGTCATTTTACCGTGAAAATAAATTATATATCAATATTACGATACTTTCTTGATTCATATCTTGTTTAAAAATATATCGATATATCTTACAAACTCGATATATCGCCCAGCCCTAAAATTTCATATCACGGTTATTGTGACCAAAAATGATTATTATCACGGTATTTATTGTCTTATGTGCTCAAAAAGTACTCAACAGACTGAAATCTTTTAACCAATTTAAAAAAATAAATAGTAATGATGAAATAGAAACACACAATATATACATTCTTGGCAGAGGAAACATGTGCCGTAATATTGTTCTGACTTCTTATGAGTCATTTTTATTTGAGTTTGCAAATATGTTCATTTTCTTCCATTTAATTAGTAAAAGTTTTCATATGTTTTTTTTAATTGTCAAAAGCAAATTGAGTGTTCACTTTGCTTCACTTTCGGTTATTGTGGCGTAGAGTTCCATATTTTTTATATCAAATCTGTACATTGTTTAAGTTCCTGACTTAGTTCTTTCTGTCGTTTTAACTCCAGATATAGATAGACTAAGTGCTTTTACTGTCTTAGATTCTGGTAATTCCTAAAATTTTATTTTTACTCTCTGGTTGAGAATTGTTGAACCTTTTCTGTTAACCTATTGTTTGGTTTGTACATAATCGTTGTAGTTTTAAAGAGTACAATATCTGTACATTTCTGTATTTTAGTGTTAATGACCAAGGAATGTGCATGTTATCTATATTCAGGCGTATGGAATGCAATAATGCTATTAGATAAAGTGTAGTTCATAATTGTTTTCCCGATGTGCTGTGTGTCGAAGCACATGCCACTGGACAAAGAACTGCCCGCACAAAAAGCACAAACAAGTAAGATTGACTGAAAATGACAATGTGGATGAAGTTAAAATTGTAATGAGTGAAGCTGCAGGCTCAGCAATCATAGACATTGCCTGCACTCACACAGTGTGTGGAGAAAAGTGTCTTGAAAGTTATGTAGATAATCTCAATGAAAAGCAAGTAAATAAGCTCAGAAGTGCAAAAATAGGATGGACAAAGTGTCATAGTCGATATTCCACTCCTGCTGAGTAAAACATCATTAAAGGGGAACATTATCACAATTTCAGAATGGTTAAAACCATTAAAAATCAGTTCCCAGTGGCTTATTATATTTTTCAAAGTTTTTTTCAAAATTTTACCCATCACGCAATATCCCTAAAAAAAGCTTCAAAGTGCCTGATTTTAACCATCGTTATAAACACCCGTCCATTTTCCTGTGACGTCACATAGTGAAGCCAACACAAACAAACATGGCGGAAAGAACAGCAAGCTATAGCGATATTAGCTCGGATTCAGACTCGGATTTCAGCGGCTTAAGCGATTCAACAGATTACGAATGTATTGAAACGGATGGTTGTAGTGTGGAGGCAGGTAGCGAAAACAAAATTGAAGAAGAAACTGAAGCTATTGAGGCATATCGGTTTGAACCGTATGCAAGCGAAACCGACGAAAACGACAAAACTGAAGCTATTGAGGCATATCGGTTTGAACCGTATGCAAGCGAAACCAACGAAAACGACACGACAGCCAGCGACACGGGAGAAAGCGAGGACGAATTCGGCGATCGCCTTCTAACCAACGATTGGTATGTGTTTGTTTGGCATTAAAGGAAACTAACAACTATGAACTAGGTTTACAGCATATGAAATACATTTGGCAACAACATGCACTTTGAGAGTGCAGACAGCCCAATTTTCATCAATTAATACATTCTGTAGACATACCCTCATCCGCGCTCTTTTCCTGAAAGCTGATCTGTCCAGTTTTGGAGTTGATGTCAGCAGGCCAGGGAAGCTAGGGTCGATATTCTTCTCTTGATCATCTTGGGACGGTGTGAGCAAAGACATCCAGGGGGTTTAGCTCGCTCGTCTGCGGGAACAAACTGCCGCCATTACTTGCCGTGCTACCGAGGTCCTTTGTCCCTGAATTGCTCACACACTCCGGCAGATTCAATGGGGGTCTGGCGGCAGATTTCTTTGACTTTATCATTGGAAATGCATCTGCTTTGAGTGTCGCAGGATATCCACACATTCTTGCCATCTCTGTCGTAGCATAGCTTTCGTCGGTAAAGTGTGCGGAACAAACGTCCAATTTCTTGCCACTTTCGCATCTTTGGGCCACTGGTGCAACTTGAATCCGTCCCTGTTCGTGTTGTTACACCCTCCGACAACACACCGACGAGGCATGATGTCTCCAAGGTACGGAAAATAGTCGAAAAAACAGAAAATAACAGAGCTGATTTGACTCGGTGTTTGAGAAAATGGCGGATTGCTTCCCGATGTGACGTCACGTTGTGACGTCATCGCTCCGAGAGCGAATATTAGAAAGGCGTTTAATTCGCCAAAATTCACCCATTTAGAGTTCGGAAATCGGTTAAAAAATATATGGTCTTTTTTCTGCAACATCAAGGTATATATTGACGCTTACATAGGTCTGGTGATAATGTTCCCCTTTAAAAAAGGCAGGATTTACATTAGACATGGAAAACGACAGGGCAGTGATGTTTAAGCAGCAGATACCTCTTCAGTTTACCAGCTCAGGACACTACTGTGTCGACATGAGACAATGATGACATGGAATGTTGAATTCAAGATTTATTTGCTGAAGATGAAGTCCTGATCATAACAGAAAATATGTCCACAATGGAGAAAAACAAGGTCCTCCTCAAACTTCATGCATCAGCAGATCGCCTGCATAATCTAATTCAAAGTTCAGGGAACAAAGACAGGGACTGTCTTTACCATGAATTGATTAATGTGGACCCCGACTTAAACAAGTTGAAAAACTTATTCGAGTGTTACCGTTTAGTGGTCAATTGTACGGAATATGTACTGTACTCTGCAATCTACTAATAAAAGTTTCAATCAATCAATCAAAAGTCTCATTATTTTGCAACAAATAGTGGATGAACGTGACACGTGCCAAAGATATAGCAAGGCAAAGCCAAAACCAGCTGTTTGGTTTGCCTCTAGCTTCGGAATATAATGAAACGGTGCTGGTGGACCTGCACAAGCTGGAGCCAGGCGTTTGGTATCTACATATAATGCACCATTTAATACGTTTCAGCTCTGGAAATATCGTAAAAACAAAGAAATCTTTTGTAATTGTCAACTCTTTCATCCGCACATGGATAAGTGTCCATAGTCCTCCCAAAAAGCTCTTCAGTGACAATGGCGGAGAATTTAACAAAGAAGAGTTCAGGGACATGGCAGAAAACTTCAATATCAAGATTATGACAACAGCAGGATACAGTCCATGGAGCAACGGACTGTTGGAACGACATAATCAGACACTGACAAACATCGTCCAGAAAGTTAAACGGGAAAAAGATTGTGACTTGTGCACTGCCTTGGACTGGGCTTTAATGGCTAAAAACTGCATGCACAGTGTACATTGTTATAGTCCACATCAACTGGTATTTGGTCAGAATCCTAACCTTCCCACTGTATTGGTAAATGCAGTAGAGGGCACTACAGTGAGTACAAGAGAAGGAGAACAGCTTTGCATGCCTGGAGGAAGGCTTTCACTGAAGTTGAATGTTCAGAGGATAAGAAGGGCATTAAGAAAACAGCTCAGATAGACAGATGAAAAATATGAGACAGGAGAAAAGGTTTAATATAAACGAGGAGATTGGAAGGGACCAGGAGTGGTGATTTGTCAAGATGGAGCTGTTGTGTTTGCAAGACACGGAAGTATTCTAGATATAGTTCATCACTCACGACTTAATAAGGTGCACACAGATTGAAGACAGTAAAATTACACAAAATAGTGTTCACACTGAAACAGGATGTGAAAAACGTAACCGCTGATAGTGACACAGATGTTTTACACAGAGCATCATGTAGCTCAGATAATGAACAAAACACAGACAGTGAAAATGAACATGACAGTGATGGCGAGGGAAACACGAGTGAAGGTGTAATTCAAACCGATGCACCTCAAATGAATGACAGTGCCTGTGATAATCCTGTCCCTGTTGCTACCCAAATCCCCAAATGATTCCAGAGCGCGGCACATGCTGTTGCTAACTGCTCCTCTCACCTCCCAGGGGGTGAACATGGGGATGGGTCAAATGCAGAGGACACATTTCACAACACTCAGTGTGTGTGTGACAATCGTTGGGACTTTAACTTTAGTGTGAAGCTAAAAACAGGACAGATTGTAACATTCATGAAAAGAGATACAAGTGTAACATGTAAAGCTAAAGTACTCAGTAGAGCAGGTTAGTCCACAGGAACCTATAAAAACTGGTACAATATGCAGCATATTCAGCCTGATGGCGGTACTGGACTAAAAGAGGCAGTTGACATGTCATGTGTACAACATCTTAACACTGAGAGAGCTGTCAGGGAGGCTGATGTACTCATAACAAAATACATCGTTTGATGTGATAGAAAGCTGGAAAAACAATGATGTTTTTGAAGGGACTTAAAATACAGGCCAGAAGTGTATCTCCACTAGGTGGGTCTGTAGTCTTAAAGAAAGTGACACTGGTATTGTACCCAAAGCCAGACTTGTAGCAAGGGGTTTTGAAGAACTTAATTTTAAAAAATCTACAAAAGGATTCACCAACACGTGCTTCTGAATCTCTAAGGCTATTTATTGCTCAGTGTAATTTGTCAAAATCACTGGAAAGTCCATTCTATGGACATCAAGTCTGCCTTTTTACAGGGTATGGAGTTGTCAAGAGATATTTATGTCAATCCTCCCCCAGAAGCTGACTGTAAGGGGGTTCTTTGGAAACGGAGACCCCGGACTGTTGAACAACTTAAGCTGTACATCAAGCAAGAATGGGAAATAATTCCACCTGAAAAAGCTTCAAAAATTGGTCTCCTCAGTTCCCAAACGTTTACTGAGTTTTGTTAAAAGGAAAGGCCATGTAACACAGTGGTAAAAATGCCCCTGTGCCAACTCTTTTGCAAAGTGTTGCTGCCATTAAATTTCTAAGTTAATGATTATTTGCAAAAAAATAATTTTGTTTCTCTGTTCGAACATTAAATATCTTGTCTTTGTAGTCTATTCAATTGAATATAAGTTGAAAAGGATTTGCAAATCATTGTATTGTTTTTATTTATCACTGGTTTTGAGTTTTGTAATAACTGTACTGAATATATGTTTTTTCTGTTTTAATGCCTGGAAGCAGAAGTAAAACCGTTTAAAGCGCTTTTGCTCGAAAGTATTCTTCATTAATCATTTAATTTCATTTTTGAAAGTTTTGCATTATAACAATTCATACTAACGAAACGAAACCGTCCCATGTGTGATGTCTGTAGGACTTTGGACGCATATTTCTACGTGTTATCGTAATGTAATCAGGCTAGCATCGTTAGCATTAGCGAATATGCTAACACATTTTTATTTGTCGATGTTAGTATTATTAACTTACAATGGCATTCTTTTTGTATTGTTTTTAGTTTAGAAAATTCCCAAAAGGTCACTGTGGAGTTGAGTCTGTTTAGCAAATTGGAGAGCTAGCTTCCACAGCTAGTGGGTCCATGACAAGGACTTCTGTTTTGTTTGATCAGGCGTTTTACTGCCCTGTGACAAGCACCCTTTGGAAACAATAAGGTATGTAATAATCATTTACAAAATATTTCGTACCCGTATATAGCTGCGGCTTATGGTCCGGTGTGGCTAACATGTATAAAATTATTTATTTCTTCTAAAATTTGGTGGGTGTGGCTAAAATACCGGTGTGCTCTATAGCTAGGAAAGTACAGTAATTTGTTTTTATTTTTTGTCAACATTCTGCAATACTTTTGCCATACATGGTTTGTATTTCCTTAGCTTCTTTTTAGTAACTTGTCTCAATTGACAGTTTTTCTT
The DNA here is from genome assembly GCF_033978685.3 of Nerophis lumbriciformis. Taxonomy (NCBI): domain Eukaryota; kingdom Metazoa; phylum Chordata; class Actinopteri; order Syngnathiformes; family Syngnathidae; genus Nerophis; species Nerophis lumbriciformis. The sequence continues at coordinate 13,798,001 of NC_084569.2, forward strand.
ACAGAACGTAGTCATTTAAATACTTTCATTGCACATTTGCATCATAACAGTTGTTTTTACACCACAATAGAGCGAAACCATTCTTGTCTGCGGATGAGCCCCTCATCCTGTTAGGAGTAGGGATGTCCCGATCCGATATTTGGATCGGATCGGCCGCCGATATTTGCAAAAAAATGCGTATCGGCAAGGCATGGGAAAATGCCGATCCAGATCCAGTTTAAAAAAAAAACTCTGGTCCGTGTTTTCCAACGCACCGATTTAAATAATACATTCCACTTTTCTGCTGCTCCCCAATTTCCGTTCCGCATTTTCCAGCACACCTTCAACACATCCACAGGTCTGTGGATTCTCATGCAGTTGCTTTTAGCTGCTGGCATTACACGACAGGCTCTTCTCACTCTTTTCTGTGTCTCCCTCTCACAGACAGCAAGCACACCTTCTTACACACGTCACATACTGTCACGTCATACGTCACATACTGTTACGTTATACGTCACATACGTATACGCCCTCCCCGAGCAGAGAGGTAGCAGCATGGCTAACGTTAGCTGTGATGCTAGCGCATCCGCTAAGGTGCGCGCCTGTGCAATTGCGCTCTGCTCAAGCGTCCTCTGCGCACAGCAAATCTATGCCACGCACAAAATCAAATAAAAAAAATAAGCGCATAACAATTTTCGACACACGGACACGACAGAGAAAACAGTTTTCGTCATCATTGTTCAAATATTGTAACGTCTGCCGAGACGCTTATCTCCATTCGGTGCCACACGTCCACACCATCAAAATGCCGAGGCAAACATTTCCACATCAACACCATATGAAAAAAATAGTGATTTTTTTAGTTGTGATTTCCTTCTCTGCATGAAAGTTTAAAAGTAGCATATATTAATGCAGTATGAAGAAGAATGTTTTAATGTAGACACATAGAATCATCATACTGCTGTGATTATATGCATCAAGTGTTCATTCAAGGCTAAGGCAAAATATCCAGATATATATGGTGTATCGCAATATGGCCTTAAATTATCGCAATATTAAAAAAAGGCCCTTTTGCTCAGCCTTCTAGTTCAATGATGCCATTTCTGTTTGTCATGTATAATTTTGTCTATTTTGTGTTTATCCTTGAATAAACAGGTCAGTTTCTTGTTACCAATCATTGTGTATTATTCAAACTCACCTAATTCAGCTGGCTAGTTGTTATCAAGAGTACTAAAACCCTTTTCAACATGATTCTGACAACTAAGTAGGCTAAATAACTTTAAACTTTAATACATGCTCGGATAGGCCAGTATCGGTCAGTATCGGTATCGGATCGGAAGTGCAAAAACAATATCGGTATCGGATCGGAAGTGCAAAAACCTGGATCGGGACATACCTAGTTAGGAGTATACATTCTTTGGGCCTTGGCACCAACACTCAGACTTACCAATATAAGTATATGAGCATGAACTGCTGAAGCCTGCTACGATGAGAGCAAGACAAACTAAACAGTCCAGTTACGATCGATTGAATGACCTGACAATACAATGACCTGGATGAATGAAAATATCCATGGAGACTTTCCACACTGTTGCAATACATTGATTCAGGCAAATAATAAAGTCACACAAGTCAGAGGGGAAACAATCTAACTATATATTTATATATTTTTTCCAGTTACATTTGCTCCAGCACTTTGGAGTTCAATCAATATACCATTGGTTAAATATTCATTTACTGTAATAAAAAGAGCTATTTCTGAGGAAAGTACAATAAATATCACTGAGAATAACCTTGTACATTATATTTATCATCAACGAATGTTTGCAAGTCAAAGGTGTAACTGATGTCCTGTTAATGTGGACAAGGCTGAGTACTGATCTCTGCCACAAGCCTGTTGCTGTTCTTTTGAGTTCTGGTAACAGGTGGGCCAACGATCTCAGTCACCTGACTCTGTCCGTCGCGACACATTTGTGTTGTCGTCATTGTGGGCAACACATACATGCACAGTTGCACACACAAATACAATGGCGCTAGTCTGAACACAAAGTGTCAGGCTACAGTGAATGACACTTGAACACAGGCATTTTTTTTAGTCTATCCAATCAGTACGTTCCCTACGTTTAAAATGCAGCGTAGCCGAGTCAGAGGATGAATGGAACGAAAGTGCTACTTCTACTTTACTACATTTTATACACATCTCTGCAACAGCACGGACATGGTTGGGGGGGAAGACATTGGCTAGCAAGTAAGCACAAACTGTTAGACTAATCCCAGGATCAGGGCCATGTTTGTGACTGTGAGGTTCATTAATAGATTCTCAGCTGACTGCATTCAAAAGAACACGAATAACATGTTCCAGTCTACCTGACAGATTCCAGAGTGCTATTTTACTGCATACCCAATGTAGGTGAATCACATACAAGCAACAAGAAAAGAGCAGTATTGTAGAATATAAACTTTTTACTATTAAAAGGAGGTATGCTGTAAAAAGCTCACTGATCTGAAGCTCAATTATTGCATTTAGTTGAGTACCGTAAAAACAGATACTTGTCAGCATGTATGCAAGAAAGGAGTGCTGATGTGCAAAAATATTAATGAACAATTATGTCTGTTGAACTTGAATGATATCAGGACATTTACAATACTGGTGGGTGCATTCACTTTTTCTTAATAGTATAATATTTACTTGAGAATTTTAGGAAGAAAACATAACATTGACATTTGAGCTGGCCTGGAATGAAGTGATGACGGTGGAGTAAAATGTTCATTTCATTGGACGTTTTTTCATGACAAGCTGTAAATCTACGAACGGGTCTTTGCTTCGACTTGCCTTTTTTTTTTTTTCCCAAAAAGACGCTTTAATACTTTCACTTAAATAATGGGATGTTTCTACTCCCTTAAATGAAGCACAACTTCCACTCAAGTCAGTATAAGTAAGCAAAAGTGGATATATTTATTGACCTACAGCTCTCCACAGTAGCAATATCATTGCTTTAGGCAACAGCATTCTTCTACTTGCACAGACCTTCTGGGTAATGTGTCGACCACACCCACACAACGCGTGGCCACGAAGGACCACATTGTTGCGACAATGCTGTAACTAAAAAAAAAAATAAAAAAATAGAGGACTTTAGCACCAAATGCAACCAGGATAGATATTAAAAGAGTGCAGACTCTTGCCATGGTTGAAGTGTTAAAGAAAGCCAAAGGTAGGTGTTGTTTTTCCGACCAATCATGTTGCAGTTCCTGCAATGTTTTGACCGAGACACACACACAAACACAAAAGATGGGCAACAGGGGGACTCCTAGTGGAATATTGTGCAACAATGACAAAAGCAACATAAATAACAAGCCCAGTGTGTCCCCTAACTTTATAACATTGGGGGTTGGGCAGTTTCTGTAATTTTGTTTACAAAACATGTACACATACACCATACTTGCCAACCCTCCCGGATTTTCTGGGAGACTCCCGAAATTCAGGCGGAGCTGGAGGCCACACCTATCCAGCTCCATGCGGACCTGAGTGACGTGTCGACAGCCTAGTTTCACGTCCGCTTTCCCACAATATAAACAGCGTGCCTGCCCAATCACATTATAACTGTAGAATGATCGAGGGCGAGTTCTTGGTTTCTTATGTGGGTTTATTGTTAGGCAGTTTCATTAACGTCCTCCCAGCGCGGCAACAACACACAACAACAGCAGTCACGTTTTCGTCTACCGTAAGGCAGTTCGTCTGCCGTAAACAGCAATGTTGTGACACTCTTAAACAGGACAATACTGCCATCTACTGTACATGCATGTGACAATAACATCTATGGCTTTTAGAGAGTGCAGTGCACAACTGCGCACACAACAAGGAGACGAAGCAGAATGCATCATCAGAGAGGGTGTCCAGCATGGTTAGAAAAATAGTGACACAGAATAGAACAAGGATGGACAATTCAACCCTTAACTCAACAATGAGTAGATGAGTGTTATGTGTGTGTATATGTGTAAATAAAGGAACACTGAAATTCAAGTATTTCTCTTATTTATTTATATATATATATATATATATATATATATATATATATATATATATATATATATATATATATATATATATATATATATATATAATAAAATATATATATATAGCTAAAATTCACTGAAAGTCAAGTATTTCTTATATATACTTGGTGAATTATATAATATATTAGTGGACCAGCAGCACGCACAATCATGTGTGCTTACGGACTGTATCCCTTGCAGACTGTATTGATATATATTGATATATAATGTAGGAACCAGAATATTAATAACAGAAAGAAACAACCCTTTTGTGTGAATGAGTATGAATGAGTGTAAATGGGGGAGGGAGGTTTTTTGGGTTGGTGCACTAATTGTAAGTGTATCATGTGTTTTTTATGTTGATTTACCGTATTTTCCGCACTATAAGGCGCACCTAAAAACCACAAACTTTCTCAAAAGCTGACAGTGCGCCTTATAACCCGGTGCGCTTTATATATGGATAAATATTAAGATTCATTTTCATAAAGTTTAGGTCTCGCAACTACGGTAAACAGCCGCCATCTTTTTTCCCCGTAGAAGAAGCGCGCGGTGCATGCTGGGATATGTGACGTTTCATTTCCATGTGTGTGTTTATGTAAAGACCCCAAAATGGCTCCTATTAAGTGTGTTGTCTGTCTAATTATAAATAATGCAGACGAGGCGTGTTAACTGAGTTCTCAACGTTTTCTCACAGCGTGCTCATAACCACATTCGAACTCCCAGCATACAACAACGCTTCTCAGGGCTACCGCGCATGCTCGTAACTATCGTTGCATGCTGGGTAGTGTAGTTGTTATATTTGCTAGCTCATAACAGCACATTGAGAGACACGCTTACGCGCTTAATTCAATACTCGCCGTCATTCCGGGTGGATTGACAAAAGACCTCCAGCCGCTAGATATTGGTGTCAACAGGGCATTCGAAGCTAGACTGCTAACTGCGTGGGAACTTCTCAGGGCTACCGCGCATGCTCGTAACTATCGTTGCATGCTGGGTAGTGTAGTTGTTATATTTGCTAGCTCATAACAGCACATTGAGAGACACGCTTACGCGCTTAATTCAATACTCGCCGTCATTCCGGGTGGATTGACAAAAGACCTCCAGCCGCTAGATATTGGTGTCAACAGGGCATTCGAAGCTAGACTGCTAACTGCGTGGGAACAATGGAAGACAGAAGGCGAACACACCTTCACTAAGACGAGGAGGCAGCGCCAGACGACGCCAACATCTGCCAGTGGATCGTAAATTTGCCCAACTTTTCACTTCGGACACCGAAGACGAAGGATTTACGAATGAAGAATAACTTCAGAAAGTGAGCGCTATGTTTATTTTGTGTGTGACATTAACGTTCGAGCAACATTATGTTGCTATTGCTCTGCACTATTTTGAATTTTACTATGTTTGTGATTGCACATTTGCGTACATTTTGGGAGTGAACAGAGTTGTTAGAACGCTGGTTTTTAATATATTATTAAAGTTTGACTGACCTATCTGACTGTTTTTTTGACATTCCCTTTAGCGCAGCGTAGGCGCGGCTTATAGTCCGGGGCGGCTTATTGGTGGACAAAGTTATGAAATATGTAATTCATTGAAGGTGCGGCTAATAATCCGGTGCGCCTTATAGTGCGGAAAATACGGTAATAAAAAAAACAAAAAACGATACCGATAATAAAAAAAACGATACCGATAATTTCCGATATTAAATTTTAACGCATTTATCGGCCGGACATCTCTAGTAATTTCACCTAATTGGTAAAAAATATTTTTCAAAAACCAGTAACTAAAATCCGCAAATGTGCCGTTGTTGAGTGTCTGTGCTTTCTAGAGATCAGCAGTGTAATACTCTTCCATATCAGTAGGTGGCAACAGGTAGCTAATTGCTTTGTAGCTGCCAACATGGTTTGTGGTGATCACAATATGCAGACGACAGCGGGAGGCAGCGTGCAGGTAAAAAGATATCTAAAGCAAACACTAAAAATAAACAAAAGGCAAGTGCCGCTAAGAAAAGGCATTGAAGCTTAGGGATGGCTATGCAAAACGAAGCTAAAACTGAACTGGCTGCAAAGTAAACAAAAACAGAATGCTGGACAACAGCAAAGACTTACAGCGTGTGGAGCAGCAGACGGCGTCCACAAAGTACATCCGTACATGACATGACAATCAACAACAAAATAGGAGTGCATGACAAGAACTAAAACACTACACACAGGAAAACACCAAAAAACTCCAAATAAGTCACAGCGTGATGTGACAGTACACCTACTTTGAGACAAGAGCTATAGGGATGCATGGTTGGTTATGGTTTGAATTAATATCCTAAAATTGCGAGAACGACTTTTTACTGTCAATATCGGCTGCTGAGTTTAATTATTTTATATTTTCTGCTCGTGGTGTGCCTTGGCTCAGAAAAGGTTGAAAAACAGTGAACTAAATGACCAAAAACTGCTTTGACATAGTACCGGCTAACTAATTAATAAGAATAAACCATATGTTACTACTTACCACACAAATAATCTGAGTACTCTCAACATTGGTTATCTAGCCATAAAACACTTAGGCAACCTTAAGCAATTTGCATGTTTTTTAAGATACTAGTACAGGGGTAGGGAACCTATGGCTCTAGAGCCAGATGTGGCTCTTTTGATGACTGCATCTGGCTCTCAGATAAGAGAGAAGTCGCATTAATGGTAAGAAGTATTTTATTTATTGTTGGTTACCTTCAGAATAACAATGTTATTAAAAAGAATAAGAGACTTATTTAACTCTAAAAATGTTGGTCTTACTTAAAAATGCACGCATTTAGTTGTATTCAGTGTTAAAACAAATATTACATGGCTCTCATGGAAATACATTTTAAAATATTTGGCTTTCATGGCTCTCTCAGCCAAAAACGTTCCCGACCCCTGTACTAGTATATACCGTATACTGCCATTCTGATTAAAAATACAGCCGTATCAGTTTTGGTCCATATCGCCCAGACCTACTTTGCCCACACACTTACACAACGTAGACGGTTGAAGGAATTAAATCATGGGAGGCTGATCAACTAGATCAGCTGAGAATGTCCACATGCCAGAAAGACCATTAAGATTCATTAAAACCACAACCACAGACGCTTTTAGCGAAGGAAATCATTTGTGGAAGTTTGTAATCTGTCAAAGCAAGATCAATCCTAACAGCAATACACGAGTCAGCTCCTTCTTCAAATAGCACCATAACCAAGTAAATAGCACCAAATCCCAGCGGATTTACCCTGAGCAGACATTTGCCAAAGAGGGCTCGCGATTCGATGCTGCGGCTGGCAGAGCACCGAGTTCTCACCTGAGGGAGTAGGTATAGCCGGTGTTCTCCGGAGCACACTGTGGCGGCGTGTATGTGTGCAGTTGGGAAAAATCCATGGTCATTCTTCGTTGTTTAGACTGCAAGAGTCGGGATGCAAGGGACAGGTCAGCCCACGCTGACATATTGCAGGGAGATAAGCACAAACTCATATCCACTCGCCACATACACATGCAGTGCCTTGTTCAACCTGTCTCTTTGATTTTAAACCATTTCAATTGAGTTGATTAGAGAGAAAATAGCCCCATTAAGCTTGTTGTCTTGATCTAAAGTCAATTCCCTGATTGCTCGCTAGTTTCTGCTGCTACGCTGAACACAATTCCCGGAAAAAGGAGACAGCGGCTTAAGTAGGCCTGACATTGTCTAAAACCCGCAACACGGCAATGTTTCCTAACCTCTTCCTGCATGTTGGCTGCCTTGAAGACCGTAATGAATAACTTGTTGCTCTGCTCCCCTTCTGGTAGCAGCAGTCAGGCGGGAAGGTCTCTTACTCCCCGAGCTGTCCCCTCGCTTGAGCTACTACTTGTGTGAGCTCCGCACACAGGGAAGACAGTGTTATATAACAAGGAGGTGGGGCTGAGGTTTTTTTTTTTTTAGGCAAATAGGCGGGAAAGCACTGTGAAGTCGCTCTTTTCACAGTGAGAGCTGCCTTCAAAGTAAATACCGCTGCATAAAGCCAATAATCTATTGCCAAATATAACAAAACAGACACATTTAAAAACTTTATAAACTTAAGCAAGGGTGTCTAAACTTTTTTCCAGCCACATGCTAAAACCAAACAAATATAGGCATTGTTATAGCGTAATAGGAGTGTGATGGCATACCATTTCAATTTTCTAATTTTAACATCACAATCATCGATCTATTCATTTTCTACCGCTTGTCCCTCTGGGGGATGCAGGGGTGGCTGGAACCTTATTGGTATAAACTTTTATTTTCAGCTCTGACCCAATGTTACTTCATATTGCTCTGATGTGAGCCAATTAAAAAAAAGTGTACTGCAGGCTGCAAATTGTCCCAGGACGGCACTTTGGACACCCCTGAACTAGACTAAAGTTACATGCTTTTTATGTGCGTTTTTTTTATTTTTTTATTTCTAAGCAGTATAAGTTTAAAATGAACTGCAAAAAGATCTACACTGCCAGGTCAGTAGTTTGTAAATTGAAATGTAATCACAGACACTAAAACAATGGTGTGGTTTGCCATTAAACAGAACACTTACTTCCAGCATGCCCTTTATTTTTAGTACAGAACAGTATTCAGTGTTTACATGGAAACTGTAAAGCTTTCATTTTCACTTAGGACTGTTTAAATAAATCATGCAGTCTTACATATGTATATTCCTTAGGTTTTACACTACTTGCTGTATATTGGGTAGGGAATTTGAATTATGACAGTAATGTCTCCCTGCAGGCAAATGTACACTTTGTGTTAAGTTTATCTTGAGTGATAGTGGGGAAATGAGGGCAGCCTGGTGTGCTTACCAGTCCTGAAGGAATTTTTGCATACATTTGTGCACATCCAAATGTGGGTATTTTAGTGTTTACAAGGTAACTATAATGCCAGTGCCTTTGAAATACTAAAGACACTTTTAACTGCTGCTGTGACCCAATGTCACCTCCATATTTATACTGTTGATTGTGAATCATAATGTGCAATAATGTTATGTTACTCACTATGCCTTGTATATAAAAATTTTTATTTTTATTTTAGCTAAACACCTTGTGACTTGTTGAAGGGTGGACTAGCAAAGTAAGATTTTCATTGTATGGCAAACTGCCTGTTTAACTGTGCATATGACAATAAACAATCTTGAATCTTGAATCTACATTGATGTATTGTAAGCAAAAGACCATAGTGATAACATTTTAATGCGTTACATGAAAACAGTCTCACGTTTACGTTATCAGGATTCATTACAGCAGAGTTTCTTAACCATAGGGCCCATTTTTGGGTCGCAAACTCCTTCTAGAGGGCCGCCACAAATATATGTGTCTCAGTATGGGCCACAGCGGTACTCAAGTGTATTACTCTTTCCACAGTGTGTGGCAGTAATGACGACATCAAACAAACCGAAGAAGTCTTGAGTTAATGTCATAGAGCAGTGATTCTCAAACTGTGGTACGTGTACCACTAGTGGTAGGCTGAAGGATCACTTGATTAAAGTAGTGTTGGTTTTTCCTGTATTCAAATTGTATGTAATGTTACAGTGGCCAAAATATTAAATATACTTGTCAAATAAAATGTTGGTCTTGTTTTTAATGAATACTTAGGCCTACTATGTTACTGTATTTTAATCTAGGTCATTTTGGTGGTACTATTTTCTGAGGTTGTACTAGTTGAAAAAAGTTTGAGAACCGGTGTCATAGAGAAGTTTCTTCAGCGCAAAAATTATGACTTAAGTGTTGAAGCTTTATTTTCATATCTTATTCACAGTTTATTTAAGATGTATTATGTATTATTAATTTGGGTTAAAGTAAACTATTTTAGCACTGCATAATTTTGTGGAAATGAATTTACCAGTTTTACGAGTCCCTTTCTTTGCAGTATATTTGACTAGTAATTATTTTGTAATCAGCCTGCCTCAAGCCTTGATAATAATCTTTCTGATTCACATGGTTTCATATAATTTAACACGGTTTACCCCATTAAACGATAAGTAGGTCAGATTATAAGTATTTAATACAATTAAAATCAAGAAAGAGTAAGATTACTAATTCCGTGTACATACTTGAGTGGGCCTCGGACCCCACTTTTGTGGAAAAATTGGGCCCCGGGGTCAAGACGGTTGAGAACCCTTGCACTAGAAGACCATTGTCTTGTAAACACGTGTCATATTTTCAAGTTCAAGCATGTGTAAACAGCACCTAAAGTAAAAGTAATCCCTTTTTATATCATCATAAATTAATGTTTCATCTACAGCGGGAGTCGGGAACGTGCGGCTCTTTAGTGCCTCCCTACTGGTGCCCTGGAGCTTTTTCAAAAATGTATGAAAATGGAAAAAGATGAGGTGAAAAAAATATATTTTTTGTCTTAATATGGTTTCTGTAGGAGGACAAACATGACATAAACCTCCCAAATTGTTAGAAATCACACTGTTTATATTAAACATGATTCGGTGATTAGAGACTATTTGAAGAGCGCCGTTTTGTCCTATTAATTTTGGCGGTCCTTGAACTCACCATAGTTTGTTTACATGTACAACTTTCTCCGACTTTCTAAGACGTGTATTATGCCACCCCTTTTTTGTCTCATTTTGTCCACCAAACTTTTATTGTTGTGCGTGAAGGCACAAATGTGAGCTTTGTTGACGTTATTGACTTGTGTGGACTGCAAATCAGGCGTATTTGGTCACTGCATGACTGCAAGCTAATCGATGCTAACATGCTATTTAGGCTAGCTGTATGTACCTATTACATCATTATGCCTCATTTGTAGGTATATTTGAGCTCATTTAATTTCCTTTAAGTCCTCTTAATTCAATTTATATTTTGACACATTTCTGATAGTTGTGTACCATGTTGTTCCAGACCACAGCAAACGTTACCGGGCTTGCAAAGATTGTAATAAATCCATTAGAAAAAGACAGCCTGCCGGTTCCTTAAACTGGGACACACACATCTATACCTTTGGCCATTCTAAGCCAGTCATTTCCAGGAGTTATCTCACCCTCTGAGAAGTGTTACTAATGATTTCCAATGTTGTAAAAATGTGTAGAATAAATATTACATTTTAAGATTTCTGTCAACAAAGATTTGCGTCAGCCTGCGACACATAGTCATTTTGATAGTAGGCTATTATAGCTAATATAGACACTTACATCATGTGTTGCCTTCATTTTAACACTTATTATATAGGCTTTACATTTTTTGCAGCTCCAGACAGATTTCTTTTTTGTATTTTTGGTCCAATTGTCTTTCGACATTTTGACAGCCCCGTTTTATGCTTTGCGTGAATCCACAAAGGTGAGCTTTGTTGATGTTATTGACTTGTGTGGAGTGCTAATCAGACATATTTGGTCAGTGCATGGCTGCAAGCTAATCGATGCTAACATGCTATTTATCCTAGCTGTATGTACATATTGCATCATTACGCCTCATTTGTAGGTATATTTGAGCTCAATTAATATCCTTTACTTTTATCCTCTTTGTATATAATTTAGTTCTGCATGTCTGCATTATCTGTATATAATATATAGTATGTAATATTGACTGCATTTCTGATAGCTGTTTGTGTGCTATGTTGTTCCAGACCACAGCAAACATTACCTAGCTTGCCAAAGATTGTAATAAATCTATTAAAAGAAGACAGACTGCTGTTTCCTTTAAGTTGGACACACACATCTATACTTTTGGCCATTAAAAGCCAGTCATTTCCAGGAGTTATCTCACCTTCTGAGTAGCCTCTGATTTACTAATGGTTTGTAATGTTGTAAAAATGTGTAGAATAAATATGAAATTTCAACATTTCTGTCAACAAAGATTTGCTTCAGCCTGCGACACAGTTGATTTGATAGTAGGCTCTTATAGCTAAAATAGACACTTACATCATGTGTTGCCTTCATTATAACACTTATATAAGACTTTTAAAGTCATTTTTGATTGTAGGCTAATATAGCTAATATACACACTTACATCATGTGTTGTCTTTATTATAACACTTATATAAGACTTTTAAAATCATTTTGATAGTAGGCTATTATAGCTAATATAGACACTTACGTCATGTGTTGTCTTCATTATAACACTTATATAAGACTTTTAAAGTAATTTTGATAGTAGGCTAATATAGCTATTATAGACACTTACATCATGTGTTGCCTTCATTATAAGACTTATATACAGCTTTTCATTTTTCGCGGCTTCGAAAGATTTTTTTTTGTGTATTTTTGGTCCAATATGGCTCTTTCAACATTTTGGGTTGCCAACCCCTGTTCTACAGTAACCAAACATTCCTCACAAGTGTTGTTCAGTTCCATTCACACATTTAAAAAACACTGTAAGACCAATGTCTTGGAAAAATATATCACTCTTGAATCAACACAGTAGTTAATACTATGATCAATATTAATTAAAAACTAAATGTGGGATATAAATAATAATGGAAGTATAATTGTTTGAATATAGTATATAATTGGTGCAAAGGTTTAACACGTGTGTATATAATTGAACAGTATTTATGTTGTGTACAATGTGTATTTATAATTTGTTGTGAAAAGGAAATATCATAATTTTTGGAAACTCATCTTGTATTTGACTTTGTTTATAGGGTTAGGCGCAATAAGTGTTCAACTTCAGCCTAAACCAGACCTGGGCAAATTAAGGCCCGGGGGCCACATGCGGCCCGTTAAGCTTTTCAATCTGGCCCGCTGTACATTCCCAAATAACTTTTTTAGATCTTTAAGATGGAAATTGTAGCTGCCATTATGATGTGCAGTGATGTTTTCAAATTACCGTAAGTCTTGAACTATACAACGTATTTCAATGGTTGGAATCTGCGCTTTTGCATGATATTTTAGTGACTAGTGTTGTCCTGATACCAATATTATTTCGATACTTTTCGGTACTTTTTTAAATAAAGGGGACCAGAAAAAATTGCATTATTGGCTTTGTTTTAACAAAAAAATCTTAGGTTGTGGCGGACCGGTACTTTTCAGAGGCGGTATGGTACCGAGAATGTGATTCATTAGTATCGCGGTACTATTCTAATACCCGTATACCGTACAACCCTACTAGTTACTATGGTAATCTACGTCACAGCAGGTCAGACGAGGCACCAAGCAGTGTGGGTGGGGAGCGTTTCCACAGAGTGTTTCCAGAGCGGCCAGCCTGAAATGCGAGCGTCAGGGACAGACACGGAAGGAGATTTTTACAACAAAGAAAAGTTCTTAAGCTTAGAGGGCGGCACAGCTCGGTTGGTAGAGCGGCCGTGCCAGCAACTTGAGGGTTGCAGGTTCGATTCCCGCTTCCGCCATCCTAGTCACTGCCGTTGTGTCCTTGGGCAAGACACTTTACCCACCTGCTCCCAGTGCCACCCACACTGGTTTAAATGTAACTTAGATATTGGGTTTCACTATGTAAAGCGCTTTGAGTCAGTAGAGAAAAGCGCTATATAAATATAATTCACTTCACTTCACTTAGTGATGTATCAGACATATCAGATTGCAGATGTTTTTTTTGTTTTTTTTACCCTTCACGTTCATATTTCGCTGTGTTTGTAGCATTTTTGTTGCATTTGGCTTGATTGTAAAATATGTCGATTGGGAGGGGGTGTGACGTTCATATGTTCTCAATATTCAGGGTTTTATCATCCATCCATCCATCCATTTTCTACCGCTTATTCCCTTTGGGATCGCGGGGGGCGCTGGAGCCTATCTCAGCTACAATCGGGCGGAAGGCGGGGTACACCCTGGACAAGTCGCCACCTCATCGCAGGGCCAACACAGATAGACAGACAACATTCACACTCACATCCACACACTAGGGCCAATTTATCTTTGCCAATCAACTTATCCCCAGGTGCATGTCTTTGGAAGTGGGAGGAAGCCGGAGTACCCGGAGGGAACCCACGCAGTCACGGGGAGAACATGCAAACTCCACACAGAAAGATCCCGAGCCCGGGCTTGAACCCAAGACTACTCAGGACCTTCGTATTGTGAGGCAGATGCACTAACCCCTCTGCCACCGTGAAGCCCAGGGTTTTATCATTCATAGGAAAAAATAATAATTCCATTCCATTTTTAAGGCGGTCTGTCTTAACATTTTTTGCATTCAATCAGACTTTATTGTGAGGTTTTGTATTGGTTTTCCAAAAAAAAGATATACCGGCCCCCAGGACACATTTTTTTCTCTAAATTTGGCCCCCGAGTCAAAAGAATTGCCCAGGCCTGGCCTAAACCCTTTCAGTCTGCAACATTTTTTTATTTATGAACTGTTTGTTTATGTAAAACTGTTTGTTTATTTTGTTGACCATTGACCGAAGAAATAACAAAATAATAATAATAGTAATAAAAAACAAGCGCTGAAATTTGTTTAAACTTTTTTTCTTACTCACGCTTTCTTGGGGATTTTCAATTCCATGCAGACAAGTATGCAAACAAACAGATGGCTTTATCCACAGCCCATAATTGTTTCAACTCTGGATCCTTGAGCCCAAAAGAGGGATAATCTGAAGCAAAAATCCAAAAAAGCCAGTTCGGCTTCTTAACAGAGCCAAGATTAGTTTTTTTGTTTCTTCCTTAAGGGTCATCCAATGTTGTGGTGAACATGATTGCATTCATTGCCAACGACAACAAACCTACTATGTCAATCAGCAAAAAAAAAAGAAGCTCTGTTTTGAAATAGCAACCCTATATTTCGGAGTATGCAAGAGACAGGTGGAACAATGCTAGGGTGTTCGTGCATGCACACACGCACACAACGGCTCAGTACAAACGTGCAGCACGGTGACAAACTGACCGTGTTGTGTTTCTACTCTGTACGTCATACTTTGCTCGCTCCTTTACGCACACCACCTGCGAGCGAGGAGCCAAAACACCGGCCCCGCTTCAACGGGCAACATTTGGCCGATTAACAGCTGAGGAGTGGCCGGCCCAAAAAACACCATATAAGCCGGTCCCATTGCGCGGTGGCTAAATTTAGATTTATTAGACGCACATTGACTTAGTGTTGCAATGTTTTGTCACAGAAACATGCGTTATTTCCCTACAAGAGGAAATTATACAAATCTTGTTCGGGAATAGGGCCAGTAATGAGTAAAGGAGCGCGGCAATGACGTAATGAATGCAAATAACAACATGTTAGCATGCTAACTTGCCCGTGGAATATGCATCCATACATGCTACCATCCTCCAGCCAATAGGATCCACTGCTGACAATGAGCTAACTTCTTCCGGTATTCCAATAAAAAAACAAAAAAACGTCACGTTTCTTGTGTTGTTTGGGAACTCGACGTTATTATTCCGGGATGGGGAAAGTTCCAAAGTATCCAGTGTGTGTGTGTGTGTGTGTTTAGTATGCGCTAGTGGTGCACAACAACAAACTGATTTTCCAAAATGGCTTCCCGGGCGAAACAAAGCCAGAAGGATGGCTGCTGATCCTCCCACTCAGCACACTTCAACTCTATTGGCGGAGCAACTGACAGCTGCGGGGACCACACACTCACATTTACACGCAGAACAGGTTGTGGTGAAGGGTGACCCGACTAAAAACAGTAGTACGGATACCTCTTACATTTTTTAATAGGCACCGCCATTGTTGTATGACGTCATATTTGTTGACGAAAGTGAATTATATGTATATAGCGCTTTTCTCTAGTGACTCAAAGCACTTTTATATAGTGACTTTTTTTTTTTTTTTTTACTAAATGCATTATGTCCTGGGCATGACGTTAAAGTGCATCCGGCAGTGGAGGCCCCTCTATGGCATACTTGCCAACCTTGAGACCTCCGATTTCGGGAGGTGGGGGCGTGGTCGGGGTGGGGCGGAGGCGTGGTTGGGGGCGTGGCTAAGAGGGGAGGAGTATATTTACAGCTAGAATTCACCAAGTCAAGTATTTCATATACAGGTAAAAGCCAGTAAATTAGAATATTTTGAAAAACTTGATTTATTTCAGTAATTGCATTCAAAAGGTGTAACTTGTACATTATATTTATTCATTGCACACAGACTGATGCATTCAAATGTTTATTTCATTTAATTTTGATGATTTGAAGTGGCAACAAATGAAAATCCAAAATTCCGTGTGTCACAAAATTAGAATATTACTTAAGGCTAATACAAAAAAGGGATTTTTAGAAATGTTGGCCAACTGAAAAGTATGAAAATGAAAAATATGAGCATGTACAATACTCAATACTTGGTTGGAGCTCCTTTTGCCTCAATTACTGCGTTAATGCGGCGTGGCATGGAGTCGATGAGTTTCTGGCACTGCTCAGGTGTTATGAGAGCCCAGGTTGCTCTGATAGTGGCCTTCAACTCTTCTGCGTTTTTGGGTCTGGCATTCTGCATCTTCCTTTTCACAATACCCCACAGATTTTCTATGGGGCTAAGGTCAGGGGAGTTGGCGGGCCAATTTAGAACAGAAATACCATGGTCCGTAAACCAGGCACGGGTAGATTTTGCGCTGTGTGCAGGCGCCAAGTCCTGTTGGAACTTGAAATCTCCATCTCCATAGAGCAGGTCAGCAGCAGGAAGCATGAAGTGCTCTAAAACTTGCTGGTAGACGGCTGCGTTGACCCTGGATCTCAGGAAACAGAGTGGACCGACACCAGCAGATGACATGGCACCCCAAACCATCACCCAACCATGCAAATTTTGCATTTCCTTTGGAAATCGAGGTCCCAGAGTCTGGAGGAAGACAGGAGAGGCACAGGATCCACGTTGCCTGAAGTCTAGTGTAAAGTTTCCACCATCAGTGATGGTTTGGGGTGCCATGTCATCTGCTGGTGTCGGTCCACTCTGTTTCCTGAGATCCAGGGTCAACGCAGCCGTCTACCAGCAAGTTTTAGAGCACTTCATGCTTCCTGCTGCTGACCTGCTCTATGGAGATGGAGATTTCAAGTTCCAACAGGACTTGGCGCCTGCACACAGCGCAAAATCTACCCGTGCCTGGTTTACAGACCATGGTATTTCTGTTCTAAATTGGCCCGCCAACTCCCCTGACCTTAGCCCCATAGAAAATCTGTGGGGTATTGTGAAAAGGAAGATGCAGAATGCCAGACCCAAAAACGCAGAAGAGTTGAAGGCCACTATCAGAGCAACCTGGGCTCTCATAACACCTGAGCAGTGCCAGAAACTCATCGACTCCATGCCACGCCGCATTAACGCAGTAATTGAGGCAAAAGGAGCTCCAACCAAGTATTGAGTATTGTACATGCTCATATTTTTCCATTTTCATACTTTTCAGTTGGCCAACATTTCTAAAAATCCCTTTTTTGTATTAGCCTTAAGTAATATTCTAATTTTGTGACACACGGAATTTTGGATTTTCATTTGTTGCCACTTCAAATCATCAAAATTAAATGAAATAAACATTTGAATGCATCAGTCTGTGTGCAATGAATAAATATAATGTACAAGTTACACCTTTTGAATGCAATTACTGAAATAAATCAAGTTTTTCAAAATATTCTAATTTACTGGCTTTTACCTGTATATATATGACGTGCAGTGAGGTTGATGGCTGGTGAGGCACTGACTTCATTACAGTCAGATTTACAAACATATGAACCCTAAAGAGTATCTTATTCACCATTTGATTGGCAGCAGTTAACGGGTTATGTTTAAAAGCTCATACCAGCATTCTTCCCTGCTTGGCACTCAGCATCAAGGGTTGGAATTGGGGGTTAAATCACCAAAAATGATTCCCAGGCGCGACACCGCTGCTGCCCACTGCTCCCCTCACCTCCCAGGGTGTGATCAAGGGGATGGGTCAAATGCAGAGGACAAATTTCATTACACCTAGTGTGTGTGTGACAATCATTGGTACTTTAACTTAACTTTAACTTTACACATACAAACTGTAGCACACAAAAAAGCACATTTAATAAAAAAAACGTTATTATGGTCTTACCTTTACTTAGAAATTAAGTCCATGCACCGCAACTAAAGCCCTCACTTAAACTTTCCACGTGCAAGATTGAATCTATTTAAAAAAGTGTAACCGAGGGTTTATAAATGTCGCCTATACTGTATGAAACTACAAAATAACAAACACGGAGGCTCCAGTTTACATGAGGACCACTGTATTTACCTTCTTTCAAAAACCTCCGCAACGTGACATCACTTCCGCTCTTAGCACCTTCAAAATAAGAGCTCAAGGCATATACTGTATAACAGCGCATAACAGGAACTTAACATCACAAAGAGGAAAGCCCATGAAAATAGGTTACAAAAGTTATTTAATAAGAAGCCAAAAAGTGCAAAAACAATAATGTTCGTGTTGGAGGAGTTGTGAATTAGGTACACCTGCAGTTTGCAGGTGTATATAATGTTGTGTCCCTGCAGTCATTCACAACTCCTCCAACACCAACATTATTGTTTTTGCACTTTTTGGCTTCTTATGAAATAATTTTTAAAAATAGATTCAATCTTGCACGTGGAAAATTTAAGTGTGGGCTTTAGTTGATACAACAATTCTACGGCGGGGGTGCAGGAGGCGAGCCTCACACAGTGCGTCTTTTGCAGCCGTTTTATGATCGCTCAGCACAAGAAATACTTTACACACATACAGTTGTTGACAAAATACACTGTACATTATATACCTCAGCTAACTAAACTATGGAAATGTATAATATAGTTCATATAGCAATACAGTCTCACTGCACAGCAGGCCAGCAGTTAGCCGAGTCATTGCGCAATCCATGTTGCGGCACTGAGTGACGTACCTCAACTGGCTGCTGTTCACCGCACCGTCTCTTCTCAGTATTTGAACGGCAAATGTGAAAATTCAGCGATTTTGAATAAAAATAATCTACAACTGGTGAAGTTAAATGGAAAATAACTTCATAGTATAATCACTGGATACATATAACAATTTAATTTTTTTTTTTTCTTTTTACATTTTTTTTCTTTCCATGATGGCAGGTGAGGTCCCGCCTCACCTGCCTCTAGTGACTGCACGTCACTTTTATATATATATATATATATATATATATATATATATATATATAAGAAATACTTGACTTTCAGTGAATTCTAGCTATATATATAATTATTTTATTATATATATAAATAAAAGAAATACTTGAATTTCAGTGTTCATTTATTTACACATATACACACACATAACACTCATCTACTCATTGTTGAGTTAAGGGTTGAATTGTCCATCCTTGTTTTATTCTCTGTCACTATTTTTCTAACCATGCTGAACACCCTTTCGCAGGTACCCAGAAAGGTTTCGAGTACCACCAAAAAAACTGAATCTCTGAAGACAGTATAAAAATCTGTGTTAAAGGTGTACAAATACTGTTTGTATAATAAGCATGTTATTGTTTACAAATGAGGGTTAAGAGTTCAGTACTAAAAAAAAAAAAAGAATGTGGCTTAAGTTCAGTTTTTTAATTGAGCTGCTGCATTTTTTGGTTGGGTTGTTTATTTATTTTGAGGAACTTCTCCATTTCTAAAAGGGGAGGAATGTTATAGAGTGATCTATGTTTGTCTGTTGCCATCTCCTGGTGAATGTTGGCTATAGCGTACTGGGGTTACTTTTTGGTTGGCCAACGATTTACGTGGTGTTGCGCACCTGACGTCAAGTGTGTGAGTCTGTTCTGAAGTCTACAGTAAAGAGACGTACTTCATCACCTCGCCTGGTTATTGCCTCCAACTCAATATATTACAACAACATTGCTGTTTACGGCAGACGAACTGCTTTACGGTAGAATAAAACATGACTGCTGTTGTTGTGTGTTGTTACCGCGCTGGGAGGACGTTAATGAAACTGGCTAACAATAAACCCACATAAGAAACCAAGAACTCGCCCTCGATCATTCTACAGTTATAACGTGTGGTGTGGGAAAGCGGACGTGAATACAGGCTGTTGACACGTCACTCAGGTCCGCATGGAGCTGGAGGGGGCGTGGCTTCCAGCTCCGCCTGAATTTCGGGAGGTTTTCGGGAGAGGCGCTGAATTTCGGGAGTCTCCCGGAAAATCCGGGAGGGTTGGCAAGTATGCTCTATGGGGTCTTGGGGCACTAGGAAGTTAACCCATACTTGCCAACTCCCGGGAGACTCCCGAATTTCAGTACCCCTCCCGAAAATCTCCCGGGGCAACCATTCTCCCGAATTTCTCCCGATTTCCACCCGGACAACAATATCGGGGGCGTGCCTTAAAGGCACTGCCTTTAGCGTCCTCGCTCACCTGAAAAGGAGACTATTATATATGTCTCCGTTATCCATAGGTTTATCTATAACCCATAAAGTCGACAGGCACGGAGCTATTTCTCAGCGTGTGTTTATTCCAGCCGGCACGTTAATACACTGACACACAACATCCGGATTCCCATCATGCATTGCTTCAAAACTAGGCCAAGTAGTAATGTCCAAAAACATAACAGAGACAAAGCAGAAGAAGGAAGAAGAGACATGGCGACGACAAGTAAGGAGAAGAAGTACGCTTGCAAGTTCCAAAATTATTGGAAAAAAAAAAGTCAGTTCATCCAGGACAGCTCAAAGGGGAAGGCGTATGCTGCCTGCACATTTTGTAGATCAGACTTCTCCATTGAACACGGTGGCCGAACGGATATACTCATTCATGAACGGATTATTTATATATATATATATACTGTATATATATACATACATATATACACATATATAAATAATCCGTTCATGAATGAGTACATCCGAACGGATATACTCATTCATGAACGGATTATTTATATATATATATTTATATATATATATATATATATATATATATATATATATATATATATATATATATATATATATACATATACATACATATATAAATAATCCGTTCATGAATGAGTATATCCGTTCAGCCACCGACACACACAAGAGTATGCAAGGCATACTTGGTCAACAGTCATACAGGTCACACTGAGGGTGGCCGTATAAACAACTTTAACACTGTTACAAATATGCGACACACTGTGAACCCACACCAAACAAGAATGACAAACACATTTCGGGAGAACATCCGCACCGTAACACAACATAAACGCAACAGAACAAATGCCCAAAGCCCCTTGCAGCACTAACTCTTCCGGGACGCTACAATATACACCCCCCCCAACCCCGCCCACCTCAACCTCCTCATGCTCTCTCAGGGAGAACATGTCCCAAATTCCAAGCTGCTGTTTTGAGGCATGTTAAAAAAAATTATGCACTTTTGTGACTTCAATAAATAAATATGGCAGTGCCATGTTGGTATTCTTTTTCCATAACTTGAGTTGATTTATTTTGGAAAACCTTGTTACATTGATTAATGCATCCAGCAGGGCATCACAACAAAATTAGGCATAATAATGTGTTAATTCCACGACTGTATATATCGGTATCGGTTGATATCTGTATAGGTAATTAAGAGTTGGACAATATCGGATATCGGCAAAAAAGCCATTATAGGACATCTCTAGATTTTATTATAGTGACACCATCTGTAAACATTCTTCTGTTTCTCTTTAGAGCACAGGTGTCAAACTCGAGGCCCGGGGGCTAGTTGTGGCCCGTCACATCATTCTATGTGGCCCGCGAAAGCCTGGAAAAAATGGATTTCAATAACTTTTTTTTATTTTATTTTTTTTTTACTAAATGCATTTGTTCTTTAAATTTTGACAGAAAAAAATCATATTTTAAAGTTTAATATTATCTGATCATGCCAATTATATTAGTATATACTGTATTGCAAAACTATTTTCCATCCATCCATCCATTTTCTACCGCGTATCCCTTTTGGGGTCGCGGGGGGGTGCTGGAGCCTATCTCAGCTGCAATCGGGCGGAAGGCAGCGTACACAAGTCACCACCTCATCACAGGGCCAACACAGATAGACAACATTCACACTCACATTCAAACACTAGGGCCAATTTAGTGTTGCCAATCAACCTATCCCCAGGTGCATGTATTTGGAGGTGGGAGGAAACTGTTTTGTGAGATAAAAACAAATGCTTGTCATCTTTATTTATGATTTTAAAGCAAGTTATACATAAAAAAATACTCAAATGCATATGCATTTAGATTAATTATGATTAATCACAGGTTATTACCCGCATCCATAATGTAAAATTTAAAAAAAAATTTTTTAAAGCAGCCATTTCTGTGATGTGGCCCTCAATGAAAATGAGTTTGACACCTCTGGTTTAGAGTAGTACAAGTTACATTCAACATTTTTCACATGCAACATACCAGGTACTTTAAAAAAATATATACACATTAGTACTCTCTATTTTATGCTGCCTTTTTTGTTTGCTGCAGCTGTTACATATACTGCAATATTGTGCACGGTAATTGGGATTTGTTATATATTGTATGTATTACATAAAATATAATATAATATCATATATCAGTATATATTATATACTGTACATGTAATATGTAAATATTACATGTATGTTATATTTTATATTGCTACTATGGTACATTTTAGTCTACTTTATACCTCCATTATACTTTCCATCCTTACCCTTTCCATCATTTGTAACTGAGCTACTGTGTGGATCAATAAAGTTTGCTAAGTCTAATCAACTTGTGATCTTAATTGGTTATGTGACAGAGCTCCTAACCCAAAACATTTGGATCTCAAATCAACATCTCATTGAAATTTAAATCAATTGAAATTGGTGCTTTTCTGCCGCAAAACAGCACAATTTTAACTCGGGCTGTCAAACGATTAAAATATTTAATCAAAGTTTGTTCATATTTAATTTAAAACTAATCATGATTAATTGTAGCTAGATATAGTTTTTCATCATTAATAAGTATACCCTTGACACAAAATGTTCAAGTTTTTAATAACTTGAATGGACAATTAGTTTGCTTTAATGAAACCATTTTTAAACAGTATGCTTTTTTTAAACAGCTCAACACAAAAAGGTCACATGCACTTTCAAGGACGATAACAAAAAATACCTGCAGTGTATTCGTGTCTTGCCAGATTTTGTATTTTGTAGGAATACAAAACGTGTATTCCTGCTGTAGTAGCACTTGCATTTGGAGGAGGAGCTACACGTTCATGTTTAGATACCAATTGTACACAAAATAATACAAAATGTGGATTGCTACGATCGTGGTTTGATCTGTCAAAGTTGTTTGGTAATGTAATCTGTCTAACTGAATAAAATCTTCTGATATCCTGTACATCAGTGGTCCCCAACCACCGGGCCACGGCCCGGTACCGGTCCGTGGATCGATTGGTACCGGGCCGCAAAAGAAATCAAAAAAAAAAAAAAAAAAAAAAAAAATTTTATTATTAAATCAACATAAAAAACACAAGGTACACTTAAAATTAGTGCACCAACCCAAAAAACCTCCCTCCCCCATTCACACTCATTCGCACAAAAGGGTTGTTTCTTTCTGTTAATATTTCTGGTTCCTACATTATACATCAATATATATCAATACAGTCTGCAGGGATACAGTCCGTAAGCACACATGATTGTATTTCTTTATGACCAAAAAAAAACTGCTACAGGAAAACACCAACAAAACAGGAAGGGCCACCAAAATAACAGCGCAAGACAGGAACTAAAGCACTACACACAGGAAAACAACAAACTCAAAATAAGGCACAACAACCTGGGGGAGTTTTGATTTTTTAACGTTTTCTGCTGGGGGTGTGCCTCCGTATTATCTTTATTTAAAAAAAATGTGCCTCGGCTCAAAAAAGGTTGAAAAACACTGGTATAGTAAGTATACAATAATATCAAAATATTTGTTGAAAATATTTAGGAGTTTTCAACAAAACAGGAAGGGCCACCAAAATAACAGCGCAAAACAGGAACTAAAGCATTACACACAGGAAAACAACAACAAACTCAAAATAAGTCACGACAACCTGGTGGAGTTTCATTTTTTTAACGTTTTCTGCTGGTGGTGTGCCTCCGTATTATCTTTAAAAAAAAAAAAAAAAGTGCCTCGGCTCAAAAAAGGTTGAAAAACACTGCTATAGTACAATAATATCAAAATGTTTGTGGGAGTTTTTACCAAACAGGAAGTGCCACCAAAATAACAGCGCAAGACAGGAACTAAAGCACTACACAGGGAAACAACAACAAACTCAAAATAAGGCACGACAACCTGGTGGAGTTTCATTTTTTAACCTTTTCTGCTGGCGGTGTGCCTCCATATTATCTTTATTAAAAACAATGTGCCTTGGTTCAAAAAAGGTTGAAAAACACTGGTATAGTAAGTATACAATAATATCAAAATGTTTGTTAAAAATATTTGGGAGGTTTTAATGTTTTGCACACGGCGCCCCCTCGTGGACATTATTCTACATGTCCCTTATGTGACGTCAGAGACGGAAGGCGCGCTGCTGTCAAAATAGGACGAGTTCAAAGTCGTGTTTTCTCAACGACTTTTTTCTTTTTCTTCTTTTATAAAAAAATTAAAAAAAAGTACAATCTCTAGCACAGACACGTGCTCGTAAGACCTTCTTTTATAAACCTACAACAGAAACAACTTAAAAGCCACCACATCATTTAACCCAACAGCAGCCATCTGTCATTTGACTTAGTACTAATATTGTATATAATAAACATGAACAAAGTTAACCACGACGACCACTTTGAACTGGCTAAGCTTTAAAAAAAACAAAAACAGTAGCATATCGATCCACAGTCCAAAGAGCACAGCGAAGCTAATAATAATAATGAAACATCCTTATTCGAGTACTTACACGGTGACTCTATCCAAATGAGGAATGTTGAACTTTAATCCCGTTGCGAGTCGTTTCTGATGACTTTTAAACTTAGTCGTCAGCGTGACTGACTTCCCTCACTAGATGACTGTTTGAATGGCGCTAACGTTTCGCTGCTGGGGACTGCTTGTTGTGTCACGCATGGAACCATAGAACAAGTCAGCGAGTGTGCGACGTCGCCAACTAGCGGCAGACACCAGAACAACACATAGCAGCAAATAGCCTCGGATGATCATACTGTATTGCATGGGTGTCAAACTCAAATACAGACTGGGCCAAAATTTAAAACTGCACAATGCCGCGGGCGAAGGTTGAACAAATTAACCTTTTAATAGGGACCCAGACAAGTTTTGCATTGAATATTGAACAAGCAAGGCTTATATAACGTTATAGTGACATGCAAAATCGAGTTTCAAATAATAATAATAATATTAAAAAAATATCAATGGCATATCAAATAAAATGTAAATAAAAATGTAATGCCTCTTTTCTATTTGCAGCCTTCTGAGGTAAATATAAAAATAAACTTTTTCCACAGGCCATACTTGCCAACCTTGAAACCTCCGATTTCGGGAGGTGGGGGTTGGGGGCGTGGTCGGGGGTGGGGCAGGGCGTGGTTGAGGGCGTGGTTAAGAGGGGAGGAGTATATTGACAGCTAGAATTCACCAAGTATTTCATACATATACATATATATATACTGTATATACATATATACTGTATATATATATATATATATATATATATATATATATATATATATATATATATATATATATATATATACATATATACTGTATATATATATATATATATATATATATATATATATATATATATATATATATATATATATATATATATATATATATATATATATATATATATATCCATCCATCCATCCATCCATCTTCTTCCGCTTATCCGAGGTCGGGTCGCGGGGGCAGCAGCCTAAGCAGGGAAGCCCAGACTTCCCTCTCCCCAGCCACTTCGTCCAGCTCTTCCTGTGGGACCCCGAGGCGTTCCCAGGCCAGCCGGGAGACATAGTCTTCCCAACGTGTCCTGGGTCTTCCTCGCGGCCTCCTACCGGTCGGACGTGCCCTAAACACCTCCCTAGGGAGGCGTTCGGGTGGCATCCTGACCAGATGCCCGAACCACCTCATCCGGCTCCTCTCGATGTGGAGGAGCAGCGGCTTTACTTTGAGCCCCTCCCGGATGGCAGAGCTTCTCACCCTATCTCTAAGGGAGAGCCCCGCCACCCGGCGGAGGAAACTCATTTCGGCCGCTTGTACCCGTGATCCTGTCCTTTCGGTCATAACCCAAAGCTCAGGACCATAGGTGAGGATGGGAACGTAGATCGACCGGTAAATTGAGAGCTTTGCCTTCCGGCTCAGCTCCTTCTTCACCACAACGGACCGATACAGCGTCCGCATTACTGAAGACGCTGCATCGATCCGCCTGTCGATCTCACGATTCACTCTTCCCTCACTCGTGAACAAGACTCCGAGGTACTTGAACTCCTCCACTTGGGGCAAGATCTCCTCCCCAACCCGGAGATGGCACTCCACCCTTTTCCGGGCGAGAACCATGGACTCGGACTTGGAGGTGCTGATTCTCATCCCAGTCGCTTCACACTCAGCTGCGAACCGATCCAGTGAGAGCTGAAGATCCTGGCCAGATGAAGCCATCAGGACCACATCATCTGCAAAAAGCAGAGACCTAATCCTGCAGCCACCAAACCAGATCCCCTCAACGCCTTGACTGCGCCTAGAAATTCTGTCCATAAAGGTTATGAACAGAATCGGTGACAAAGGGCAGCCTTGGCGGAGTCCAACCCTCACTGGAAACGTGTCCGACTTACTACCGGCAATGCGGACCAAGCTCTGGCACTGATCATACAGGGAGCGAACTGCCACAATCAGACAGTCCGATACCCCATACTCTCTGAGCACTCCCCACAGGACTTCCCGAGGGACACGGTCGAATGCCTTCTCCAAGTCCACAATATATATATATATATATATATATATATATCTACATCATGAAAATATGCAAACAAAACTGTGTTTAGATAATTGATACTTCAAACTTGCATAAATAAATATTAAGGAATATAACATAACTTGGCTTCTGAGAGCTTCAAAATGTAATGAATAAAATGCTAAAGTTGTTGATAAACAAGCAATTATTTTAATAATTGAATATGGTCATTTTAAATGAATTATTATGATCATTTAAAATTTATTATTTCAAATATGTTTATTTTAATGTATAATTCTATGGCTGGATGTGATAAGGAGTCAGAAAAAATACAAATAAAAATACAATTAATTTTGATGTTTTTAGCAAAATATAGTAAAAATGTATTTAGTTTTTTTTTTTAAAATTAATAAATATATTTATTTTTAGGTAAGATAAACAAAATAATACAATTTATCTCTAATCTGGATGACTTAGTTCTTGTCACCCTGTTGTCCTCCCGTTGTGAAAAAAGGCTGTCCTCACTCAGGTCCGCATGGAGCTGGAGGGGGCGTGGCCTCCAGCTCCGGCTGAAAATCGGCAGAGTTTCGGGAGAATATTTGTCCCGGGAGGTTTCGGGAGAGGCGCTGAATTTCGGGAGTCTCCCGGAAAATTCGGGAGGGTTGGCAAGTATGCCACAGGCTAATAGTAAATTTGAAAATAAAATAACAATAATGAATGAATCAAACATTCAATTCTTGAAGTAGCAATAGAAAGTGCATGAATAAAACGTTAATTATTATTGCTACACTGATTTGCTTTAACACTGAATATGGAACAAGCGACGCTTATATAACTTAATACTGCAAAATCAACTTTCAAAAAACAAACGAAAAAACATCAATGATATATTAAATCAAATTTAAATAAAAAATAATTTGAATGCCTCTTTTCTATTTGCAGCCTTTTGAGGTAAATATCAACATTAACTTGGTGGGCGGGGGCAGGGCTGGTGGGGGGCGGGGTTTGGTGGTAGCGGGGGTGTATATTGTAGCATCCCGGAAGAGTTAGTGCTGCAAGTGGTCCTGGGTATTTGTTTTGTTGTGTTTATGTTGTGTTACGGTGCGGATGTTCTCCCGAAATGTGTTTGTCATTCTTGTTTGGTGTGGGTTGACAGTGTGGCGCATATTTGTAACAGTGTTAAAGTTGTTTATACGGACACCCTCAGTGTTACCTGTATGGCTGTTGACCAATTACGCTGTTTGTATGGAGGAAAAGCGGACGTGACGACAGGATGTAGAGGACACTGAAGGCAGTGCCTTTAAGGCACACCCCCAATAATGTTGTCCGGGTGGAAATCGGGAGAAATTCAAGAGAATGGTTGCCCCGGGAGATTTTTGGGAGGGGCACTGAAATTCGTGAGTCTCCCGGGAAAATCGGGAGGGTTGGCAAGTTTGAGTATTAGCGGTGAATGCGGTGTTACAGCGGCACCGCCGCTGTATAATACCGGCGGGCCAGCGCTAATGTTAATTTGATATTGCCTCAAGGGCCAAATGAAATTACACGGCGGGCCAAATTTGGCCCGCGGGCCAGAGTTTGACGCCCTTGCGGTACAGCAGTGTTTTTCAACCACTGTTCCGTGAGATACAGTCTGGTGTGTTGTGGGAGATTATGTAATTAAACCTATTTGGGTTAATAATATTTTGGGAAGACTATGTCTCCCGGCTGGCCTGGGAACGCCTCGGGATACCCCGGGAAGAGCTGGATGAAGTGGCTGGGGAGAGGGAAGTCTGGGCTTCCCTGCTTGGGCTGCTGCCCCCGCGACCCGACCTCGGATAAGCGGAAGAAAACGGATGGATGGATGGATATTTTTGGCAAACATACCTAAGTAGCAAAACCTTAAAGTCACATCTTAAGTGCACAGGGAGCCAGTGCAGGTGAGTCAGTATAGGCGTAATATGATCAAACTTTCTTGTTCGTGTCAAAAGTCTAGCAGCCACATTTTGTACCAACTGTAACACCCAAATAAGTTTTTCAACTTGTTTAAGTCGGGCTCCACGTAAATCAATTCATGGTAAACCATTCATAGCTCGGCAGAGTAACCGTGTAATACTCTTCCATATCAGTAGGTGGCAGCGGGTAGCTAATTGCTTTGTAGATGTCGGGAACATGGTTTGTCGTGATCGCAATTTGCAGACGACAGCGTGCAGGTAAAAAGGTATCAAATGCTTAAACCAAAAATAAACAAAATGCAAGTGCCGATAAGAAAAGGCATTGAAGCTGTGCAAAACGAAACAAAAACTGAATTGGTTGCAAAGTAAACAAAAACAGAATGCTGGACGACAGCAAAGACTTACAGCGTGTGGAGCAGACGGCGTCCACAAAGTACATACGAACATGTCATGACAATTAACGATGTACCCCGCAAAGAAGGATAGCGACAACTTAAACAGCCTTGATTGCTAAAACAAAGCAGGTGCAAGGAAGACATGAAACTTCTACAGGAAAATACCAACAAAACAGGAAAAGCCACCAAAATAGGAGTGCAAGACAAGAACTCAAACACTACACACAGGAAAACACCAAAAAACTCCAAATAAGTCACGGCGTGATGTGACAGTACTTTGAGACAAGAGCTATAGTCATGCGTGGTTGGTTATGGTTTGGATTCTTATCCAACACTTGTGAGAACAACTTTTTATTGTCAGTATCAGCTGCTGAGTTTCATTTTTTAACGATTTCTGCTGGTGGTGTGCCTCCACATTTTTTCAATGAAAAAAATGTGCCATGGCTCAAAAAAGGTTGAAAAACACTGCAGGTATATTGCCTCCTGGCAATATTTTTAATTGAAGTACATTTTAATATAGATATAGAGAACATACAAACCCTTTATTTATTGAGTCAAAAATATTAAAGTTCGATGATTTGGTAAATTGCAAACAGCTAAAATGTTTTACAAAGCAAACTATAACCTGCTACCAAAGAATGTGCAACAATTCTTCTCCACTAAAGAGGAGAAATATAACCTTAGAGGAAAATCGAATTTAAAACATTTGTATGCACGTACAACACTTAGAACCTTTAACATATCAGTATGTGGAATTAAATTATGGAATGGATTAAGTAAAGAATCAATCAATCAATCAACCAATCAATTTCTTTATTGTCATTGTCATAACACTTAAGTCATACATGAACAACGAGATTTTGTTTGAGCTTTGTCCAGCGGCATAAAAACTGCATTGATGTGCAGGTTGACAATAGTTTACATTTTAGCATTTTAGCATTGTCAGGAAGATCGCGATAAGAGGGACGTGGGGGTGGGAACAGTCAGATGTCTGATGGGTGTTACGTTGATGTTGCAGCAATGCAATGTCCAGAACACAATTATTGAGGTGGTGAAGAGTGAGGTAATAAGATGGTCTGGGGCAGCAAAGGGGCAGGCTGTTCATTTAGCAGTCTCACAGCCTGGGGATACAGACTGTGAGACTTTCTGGTGGTCCTGGCGCGTATTGATCTATACCTCCTTCCAGAGGGTAGCAGGTTGAAGAGGCCATGTGCTGGGTGGTATCTGTCCTTCAGGATGTTGTGTACTCGCTTTAGGCAGCAAGTTGTGTACATGGCACTCATCTCTGGGAGCATCGTCCTTGTAATTTTCACCGCCGCTTTAACCACTCGCTGGAGGGCCTGTTGGTTCGCTTTAGTGCAGCTAGCAAACCACACTAAAAATCCGTAAGTGAGGACACTGCTGATGGCACAGTTGTAAAAGTTGACCATTGATTTCTGCGGAATGTTTGCGCATTTTAGTTTCCTCAAAAAAAAAAGACGTTGTTGGGCCTTTCCGACTGTAGAAGAAGTGTTAATGTCCCAGCATAGATCTTCTGTTATGTTCACCCCTAAGAATTTGAAATGCTCGACCCTTTCTACGAGATTGTTATTAATTAAAAGTGGAGGGTGTTTGTTCTGCCCTTTCCTGCGGAAGTCTACAATTAGTTCTTTGGTTTTGTTAGTGTTAAGAACCAAGTTATTGAAGAAGTTAAACATTGTACTGATATGATCCAGTTTAAGAGGTTGTTCAAATTAATAGTGCTTACAAAGTAAAAACAAGAAGAATTATGAGAAATACTTTCAACCTTATTGAAAATAAGATATTCTTCTTCTCAGTATGTTAATAATGACTGACTTAATTAATTACATATTACAAAACTGTTGTATTACTCATTCACGGATGTCATTTTACTATAAAAAGGTCAGTAAATGATGTATATATTTGTAAACGCTATGAAGTGGGAAAGGGGTGGGATTAAATAAGCTTTGCTTCTCCCTACTCCTTTTCGGACATGATGTAAAGAGAAATTATATGAAATTGCGTGATGTATTATGCTGTAAGTGTGTTCATGTTCGAAATAAACTAAAAGAAAGAAATAAAGAAAGAATTGGAATACGTTCGAACTGGAAGGGACACAAGAAAGTGTCAAAAGACTGTAAGACATTAACACATTACTATTTGCTATTTTCATTATATTTTTACAAGGTCTATATCCAAAAGATATTGATATCACCTAAACAAACAATGGATGTCCGCTAACTTTTCGCAACTCAACGCTAAGAAAACGGAAATGCTGATTATCGGTGCTGCTAGACACCGACACCTATTTAATCCATATTTAAGCCCTTTGAGACACTTGTGATTTAGGGCTATATAAGTGAACAATGATTGATTGATATTTAATAATACCACCTTAACATTTGACAACCAAACAATTACACAAGGCGACTCGGTAAAGAATCTGTTTTTTATCTTTGACCCCACTCTCTCGTTTGAGTCACACATTAACATACTTGCCAACCCTCCCGGATTTTCCGGGAGACTCCTGAAATTCAGCGCCTCTCCCGAAAACCTCCTGGGACAAATTTTCTCCCGAAAATCTCCCGAAATCCATGCGGACCTGAGTGACGTGTCGACAGCCTGTTTTCACGTCCGCTTTCCCACAATATAAACAGCGTGCCTGCCCAATAACGTTATAACTGTAGAATGGTCGAGGGAGAGTTCTTGGTTTCTTATGTGGGTTTATTGTTAGGCAGTTTCATTAACGTCCTCCCAGCGCGGCAACAACACACAACAACAGCACTCACGTTTTCGTCTACCGTAAAGCAGTTTGTCTGCCGTAAACAGCAATGTTGTGACACTCTTAAACAGGACAATACTGCAATCTACTGTACATGCATATGTGACATTAACATCTAGGACTTTTAGAGAGTGCACAACTGCGCACACAACAAGGAGACGAAGCAGAATGCATCATCAGAGAGGGTGTTCAGCATGGTTAGAAAAATAGTGACAAAGAATAGAACAAGGATGGACAATTCAACCCTTAACTCAACAATGAGTAGATGAGTATTATGTGTGTGTATATGTGTAAATAAGTAAACAACGAAATTCAAGTATTTCTCTTATTTATATATATATATATATATATATATGTATATATATATATATATATATATATATATATATATACATACATATATATACATACATATATATATATATATATACACATATATATATATACATATATATATATATATATATATACAGTATAATATATATATATATATATATATATATATATATATATATATATATATAGCTAGAATTTACTGAAAGTCAAGTATTTCTTATATACATATATATATGAAATACTTGACTTGAAATATACTCCTCCCCTCTTAACCACGCCCCCAACCACGCCCCCCCCCCCCAAGACCACGACCCCCCCTCCCGAAATCGGAGGTCTCAAGGTTGGCAAGTATGCACATTAAGAATGTTACTAAAACGGCCTTCTTTCATCTCCGTAATACATACTTGCCAACCTCCGAAATCGGGATTTGGGGCGGGGGGGGGGGGAACTTTACACTAGACTTCAGGCAACGTGGATCCTGTGCCTCTCCTGTCTTCCTCCAGACTCTGGGACCTCGATTTCCAAAGGAAATGCAAAATTTGCATGGTTGGGTGATGGTTTGGGGTGCCATGTCATCTGCTGGTGTCGGTCCACTCTGTTTCCTGAGATCCAGGGTCAACGCAGCCGTCTACCAGCAAGTTTTAGAGCACTTCATGCTTCCTGCTGCTGACCTGCTCTATAGAGATGGAGATTTCAAGTTCCAACAGGACTTGGCGCCTGCACACAGCGCAAAATCTACCCGTGCTTGGTTTACGGACCATGGTATTTCTGTTCTAAATTGGCCCGCCAACTCCCCTGAACTTAGCCCCATAGAAAATCTGTGGGGTATTGTGAAAAGGAAGATGCAGAATGCCAGACCCAAAAACGCAGAAGAGTTGAAGGCCACTATCAGAGCAACCTGGGCTCTCATAACACCTGAGCAGTGCCAGAAACTCATCGACTCCATGCCACGCCGCATTAACGCAGTAATTGAGGCAAAAGGAGCTCCAACCAAGTATTGAGTATTGTACATGCTCATATTTTTCATTTTCATACTTTTCAGTTGGCCAACATTTCTAAAAATCCCTTTTTTGTATTAGCCTTAAGTAATATTCTAATTTTGTGACACACGGAATTTTGGATTTTCATTTGTTGCCACTTCAAATCATCAAAATTAAATGAAATAAACATTTGAATGCATCAGTCTGTGTGCAATGAATAAATATAATGTACAAGTTACACCTTTTGAATGCAATTACTGAAATAAATCAAGTTTTTCTAAATATTCTAATTTACTGGCTTTTACCTGTATATATATATATATATATATATATATATATATATATATATATATATATATATATATATATATATATATATATATATAAATAAAATACTTGACTTTCAGTGAATTCTAGCTATATATATATATGTATTTTATTTTATATATATATATATATAAATACAATAAATACTTGAATTTCAGTGTTTATTTATTCACTCCTCTACTCATTGTTGTATTTGAAAGTGCAATGCTTTGCAGCGAGTAGCACAGCCTTTCAAAGGAGCATAGGTATGGGCAGCATCTGTGAAATTTAATTTGCGGGAAAGGAGTGAGTTTAGGGTTGAATTGTCCATCCTCGTTCTATTCTCTGTCACTCGTCGTCGCCATGACTGTCTCTTCTTCATTCTTCTGCTTCATCTCCTTCTTGTTGTGTGTGCAGTTGTGCACTCTCCAGATACAGTAGATGTTAAGACGTGACTTGGCCGGCACGCTGTTTATATGAAGGAAAAGCGGACGTGACGACAGGCTGTCCTCACTCAGGTCCGCACGAACCTGGAGGGGACGTGCCTTAAGTCCGTCTGGAAATCGGGAGAAATTCGGGAGAATGGTTGTCCTGGGAGATTTTCGGGAGAGTCACTGAAATTCGGGAGTCTCCCGGAAAATTTGGGAGCGTTGGCAAGTATGCCTATGTCTAGCATTAAAAGATTACAGTTGGTCCAAAATGCAGCTGCTAGACTTTTGACAAGAACAAGAAAGTTTGATCATATTACGCCGAAACTGGCTCACCTGCACTGGCTTCCTGTGCACTTAAGATGCGACTTTAAGGTTTTATTACTTATGTATAAAATACTAAACAATCTAGCTCCATCCTATCTTGCTGATGGTATTGTACCATATGTCCCGGCAAGAAATCTGCGTTCAAAGAAATCCGGCTTATTAGTGATTCCCAGAGCCCAAAAATAGTCTGCGGGCTCTAGAGCGAGCGTTTTCTATTCGGGCTCCAGTACTCTGGAATGCCCTCCAAGGTAACAGTTAGTGATGCTACCTCAGTAGAAGCATTTAAGTCCCATCTTAATACTCATTTGTATACTCTAGCCTTTAAATAGACCCCCCCTTTTAGACCAGTTGATCTGCCGTCTCTCAGATTAGGTGACCACAGATGACGTGCGAGCTGTTCCCCACATCTGCTGTCCCCTCCAAGGTTTCTCATTGTAGCCCATTGGGTTGAGTTTTTCCTTGCCCTGATGTGGGCTCTGAGCCGAGGATGTTGTTGTGGCTTGTGCAGCCCTTTGAGACACTTGTGATTTAGGGCTATATAAGTAAACATTGATTAATTGATATCCCTTTCGATGCATACAATGTAACCAGACAACATGGGATTAACTGTACTCAAACAATTGTTTATCGACTTATTTTGAAGGTGTAGTGTGATACAAATACAATATAGCATTAACTACAATGGTCAGGCTAATCAAAATGTCCTATATTTATCAGGGTATTTATTAAATATTTTAAAAATCAAAAATGACATAACATTGCATCGTACTGTATATTGTTATTGTCATTTCCAATACCCAAATTGATTTAACACGCTCCTTTAAAGATGGCAACACAAAGAGTGGCAGCAGCTTCTCCCAAGCTCCTTTGACCAAGCTCCTTTACAGCAACATCAAAGCCAAATTTTTAGTTGCTAGTTGAGAGGCAAAACATGTGTGTAGAGTACAATTTGTAACAATTAACTTGCACGTGTGTCCCAACCAACAAAAACCGCACACTAAGCAACGGTCTACAAAGTACAATGATCCAGCACTGAAGGAGGTACCCAGGTGGAACTAAATAGAACTATCGGACATGGAACAGAAACTAAAAGTGCTTAAAAACACAGGAAACCAAACAGGATATACTAACAAAACAACAGCACCAGGACAGGAAATTATTCTAAACACAGGTAATAGTAAACTAGAACGAGCACAGGACAGGAAGTGATTCAAAACACAGGAAGTAGAAACTAGAACAAGCACTAGACATGAATTAAAGATGCACTATAGAGAGCCTGCTGACCAACTGCATCTCTGTCTGGACTGGAGCCTGCAATGCCTCAGACTGGAATTCTCTTCAGAGAATGGTGAGGGCTTCCAGGAGATCCAGGAGATCGCAAAAAGCCGCTGCCTGACCAGGGCTCAGAAAATCTGCAGAGACTCCTCCCACCCCCACCAAGGACTGTTTTCACTGCCGGACTCTAGAAAGAGGTTCCGCAGCCTCCGAAGCAGAACCTCCAGGTTCTGTAACAGCTTCTTCCCTCAGGCCGTAAGACTCTTGAACGCATCATAATTAAATTATCCCCTCAACTCCCCCCAAAATGGATTAACTCGCTGGAATAAAAAAGACAATATAACATACATCCATAAACGTGGACGCATGTGAAAAAGTGCAATATATTTATCTGTACAGTAATCTATTTATTTATTTATATATATTTATATATATTTACTTATTTTATATATATATTTATACATTATTTATATATATTTATTTATTTATATATGCACCTTATTGCTTTTTTATCCTGCACTACCATGAGCTTATGTAACGAAATTTCGTTCTTATCTGTGCTGTAAAGTTCAAATTTGAATGACAATAGAAAGGAAGTCTAGTCTAAGTCTAAAACACCAAAACATGACCAAACTGTCAGTAGCAAGCCTGACAAACAAGTCCTTTTCAATATATTAAATACAAAAAAACACATACAATTTAGGACAAAGTGTTGGAACTTTTATTGTTATTATTGAATTATGCACTATTTTGTTTGACTTTATATTTGGTACATTTTATTATGAGGAGATAGTGACATTATCAGGACAGTCCAAATTTTGCTTATTCATCAATTATATTATCCGCAAATTACAAAACAAAATGTATAAGGTTCTACA
This sequence comes from Nerophis lumbriciformis, assembly GCF_033978685.3. Classification (NCBI taxonomy): domain Eukaryota; kingdom Metazoa; phylum Chordata; class Actinopteri; order Syngnathiformes; family Syngnathidae; genus Nerophis; species Nerophis lumbriciformis. Next base: position 13,834,372 of record NC_084569.2, read on the forward strand.
CCACTTTTGAAACTATTACAAATACATTATCTACTATATAAAGGCTAAGTAGAAGTAACTGTCGATCGTTTGAAAGTATTTCAAATGTCACATTGTGGTTATTATTAGCAGTCCTTTGATATTTTATCCCATTGTAATGTTAATAATGTTAATCATTGATCCTAAATTGACAGAGTGAGTTCAAAGGTATGAGACACTCCTTTTACTTTTATCTAAACAACTCGTCCTCAGTGGCGACTCACAGCACACAACTGGTGTGGTAGAGGACTGAGTGAAAAACCCACCACTGGGGTCAAATCCAGCTGGTCCTCCGACATCCCGGGTGCAGGGGTAAATCGAAAGCGCTGCAGGAGGTGTGTGAAGAAGATGAAGAGCTCCATCCGGGCCAGACCTTCCCCAAGACAAGCCCTGCGGCCTGCAAAGAGAATTGATGTGAATCTAAAAAGCAAATAACTAAAAAAAAGAAAGAGAGGTTGTACCTGCAGAGAAGGCCAAGAAAGCATCCCTCCTGATGAATTTACCCTCCTCGTCCAGGAAGTGGGAAGGGTTAAAGGTGTTTGGTGTCTCCCACTCACTCTCATCATAGAGGACAGATGTCAGCAGAGGGAGCACAGTGGTCCCCTTGGTGCACCAAGTGACAAAAAACTCAAATTATTTTTTTACTTGATTGGGATCCTTTACTCACGGAGCAGCAGCTGACCTTTTCAAAGAAGTATCCCTGGAAGGTGACGTCACTGCTGGTGTTGTAAGTGACAGTCATGGGGACAATGTTGGCGAACCTCAGCGACTCGTGGATGACAGCATCGATGTAAGGCAGGTTCCTCCTGTCCTCCATTGTGATCTGACGGTCTCCCACCACCCTACTAAGCTCCTCCTGGACCCGATCTGCAGGAAATAGACCACTGATAGTAATGCCACTCAACCACGACTCTCATGCATTATTATTATGACTTGCACCTTGTATTTGAGGGTACTTTGCCATTAAAAGTAGACTCCAGCGAAGAGCGTTTGATGTTGTGTCGGTTCCAGCGCCAAACAGATCCATCACGCTGTAGACCAGGTTGTCATCGTGGTAATGCACCCTCTGAGCGTCAGACTCCTTACGAAACACATCATATATTTTTGACATGCACGGTTGCATTAAGGAGAGGTGAAAATGAAAACACAATGACGTCCTACCTCCAGATTCAGTTTACGTGTGCAGAAAGCATCGACAAAGCACCGACATATGTCAGGATTGAAAGTCTCCCTTAGTTTGTTTATTAAGTGCAATGAACGCTGCTTGATATCCTCCACATTTTTCATTAAATCCCTCCAGTTTTTAAGCCAAGGACCCAGCATTGGAAACGCATCGTAGATCTGTCATGGAACAAAATAGACATTATTCCCTTTGGTGGGGAATACAAATATCACTTTTGAATACCGATATTTCTTAATACCGTATTCTCCGGACCATAGTGCGCACCGGAATTTTAAAGCGTACAGCCGATGAATGGTCTATTTTTGATCTTTTTTCACATATTAGGCGCACCGGATTATAGGGCGCATAAAAGGAGTCATATTGTTATAATTGTTTTCTTAATTGAAAACACTTCCTGATGGTCTACATAAGATGTAATGTTGGTTCTTTGGTCAAAATGTTGCATAGATCATGTTTTACAGATCATATTAAAGCCGCTTTCTGGGCGGTCTTATTTACGTGGCTCACCTTCGACAGCGTCTTCTCCCCGTCATCTTTGTTGTAGTGGTGTAGCGTGCAAGGACGGGAGTGGAAGAAGTGTCAAAGGATGGAGCTAACTGTTTTAATGTCATTCAGACTTTTACTTCCATCAATAACGAAGCAGCATCTCCTCATCCGGAAACAACAACACCGGAAATGTGTCCCGTGAAAAAACGTCCGATAGAATCTAAAGTTCCTTGGGTGAATAATGTAAACTCACTACACCGGTATGTTTTAGCACTTTCATGGCGAGTTTACTGACAGATATAAGTAAGAACTTTACACTACTTTATATTAGAAATGGCAACAGCGGAGGATGAATGTCACATAACAAGAAGATAGAGAAAAAGAAGAAGCTTATCGACTACGGCGTCGGCGCGGACGCGCGCAATTTTTCAGGATTTATGCAGATCCCAAATACAGATCAGCAGGTACCAGAAGGTAAGAAAAGTTGCTTTCGTATAATGTTGCAAAACAAAACGCCGACAATCCTTCAAGTGGTGCGGCTTCATAGCTTACCAAAGTCGTAATAAAACATTTTGATATATGTTTGTTCTTTATTATCAATGGCACATTTAAAATGTTGGTGTTGTTACCTTGTGACCCATCATAGTGCAGCCTACACTTATCTCTTATGTTTGACTGTTGTAATATGCATACATGCTTTGCTATCGCAGTCTGAAATTGACTTTTTTTTTTACTCATCCTCCACCAGCTTCTCCCTCTTTCCACACCTTTTACGGGTCAGCGTGGTGGCGGCCCATCAGCGTTCCTGTTCTGTAACCCTGTACAGTGTTTGTCTAACCTTGAACGGGTTTGTGCTGGAAAAAAAATAAAATATTGTACTTAGGCAATGATAATAAAGATCCATCCACACATATTGCTTCCAGTTGGTTTAGTAGCTTCTTACCTAGTTCAAAACCAACTCTCTGATGCCATACCGTTATATATATATTCTGGTTAATTGCATCAAATGCTTTAGTGAAGTCCTTAAAGGGGAACATTATCACCAGACCTATGTAAGCGTCAATATATACCTTGATGTTGCAGAAAAAAGACCATATATTTTTTTTACCGATTTCCGAACTCTAAATGGGTGAATTTTGGCGAATTAAACGCCTTTCTATTATTCGCTCTCGGAGCGATGACGTCACAACGTGACGTCACATCGGGAAGCAATCTGCCATTTTCTCAAACACCGAGTCAAATCAGCTCTGTTATTTTCCGTTTTTTCGACTGTTTTCCGTACCTTGGAGACATCATGCCTCGTCGGTGTGTTGTCGGAGGGTGTAACAACACGAACAGGGACGGATTCAAGTTGCACCAGTGGCCCAAAGATGCGAAAGTGGCAAGAAATTGGACGTTTGTTCCGCACACTTTACCGACGAAAGCTATGCTACGACAGAGATGGCAAGAATGTGTGGATATCCTGCGACACTCAAAGCAGATGCATTTCCAAGGATAAAGTCAAAGAAATCTGCCGCCAGACCCCCATTGAATCTGCCGGAGTGTGTGAGCAATTCAGGGACAAAGGACCTCGGTAGCACGGCAAGCAAAGGCGGCAGTTTGTTCCCGCAGACGAGCGAGCTAAACCCCCTGGATGTCTTGGCTCACACCGTCCCTTAAACTGGACAGATCAGTTTTCAGGAAAAGAGCGCGGATGAGGGTATGTCTACAGAATATATTAATTGATGAAAATTGGGCTGTCTGCACTCTCAAAGTGCATGTTGTTGCCAAATGTATTTCATATGCTGTAAACCTAGTTCATAGTTGTTAGTTTCCTTTAATGCCAAACAAACACATACTAATCGTTGGTTAGAAGGCGATCGCCGAATTCGTCCTCGCTTTCTCCCGTGTCGCTGGCTGTCGTGTCGTTTTCGTCTGTGTCGCTTGCATACGGTTCAAACCGATATGGCTCAATAGCTTCAGTTTCTTCTTCGCTACCTGCTTCCACACTACAACCATCCGTTTCAATACATGCGTAATCTGTTGAATCGCTTAAGCCGCTGAAATCCGAGTCTGAATCCGAGCTAATGTCGCTATAGCTTGCTGTTCTATGCGCCATGTTTGTTTGTGTTGGCATCACTATGGGACGTCACAGGAAAATGAACGGGTGTATATAACGATGGTTAAAATCAGGCACTTTGAAGCTTTTTTTAGGTATATTGCGTTGCGTGATGGGTAAAATTTTGAAAAAAAACTTCGAAAAATAAAATAAGCCACTGGGAACTGATTTTTAATGGTTTTAACCCTTCTGAAATTGTGATAATGTTCCCCTTTAAACACAAATATTTTGTATTGGTAACCTCTTCCATTATTTTGATTAATCCCATCAATGTTGAGATGTTAATTCAAGATCTGTTGGGTTGTTTGGATGCACTGTGCATTTGTTGTGTACCTTATATTGATATTAAAGTTTGAATTTGTTTTACTTGTTTGCTATGAACTTCCGTCATTATAACACTCAATGGTAGCATTTTGACTGATTTTGACTTAATTGTAATGAAATAAGTTATTTTTGTATCTACTTGAAGCCACACCTAATGCCTCAGTACAATGAACTCGTGTGTCATTTGGAACCGTAACAGCAATGCAATTGGCTCATCTTTTTAGGCCTTATAAATACACAATGTGCTGGAGTACCATAATGGAATCTGATGCAGACAGGCGGATGATTTGTTTGTCATTTTCCACCATTTCTTGGAGAATTGGATCTTTGGTGTCAAACCTCTTTCCGAATATGATGGCAGAAATGATATTTGAAGCTGCGTAGGTGATGATCGTTGCGTTGTCAAAGGCTTTGTCTGAGAGAGAAGACAGAATGCTTTAGAAACCATACATAAAAAAATGTGGATTTTAGTCTGTAACAAGTTACCTTCATGTTTTTCAAACTCTTCAATCAGGTAGTGACACTCCTCAGTGATTTTCTCCTCACTGAGTCTCTTGCCCATCCCAAAATCTTTCAGAGTCGCTAAGGTAAAGCGCCTCATTTCCTTCCAGCCATCACCATTGGAGAATACTATGCCTGTAAGCAAGTGCCAAATATGTTTTACGGGAGAAAACTAATTTTTAGTGTAACTTAATTTCAGTTATATATCCATATAACTTCCGGGTTTACGCGAGATACGTGTAATTACGTGATGTAATTCATTTTGATTCATTTATGATAACGGAATAATTTATTTTATTAATCACATTGCGTTAAGGTGTTAACCTTGATTTTTGTATATTTATTTAAAAAATGTTCCCTAAAATACATATTAAGGCTATAAAGATTGTTTTATCCTATTACTTGATTAATCGGACGAACTAACGGATAGAATACTTTATTACTAAGATACAGTAATTGATAGCTGCAGATGTGAATGAGTGTGTCAAATATAATTTGAAACTTAATTAGAGCTAGAAGAATAGAACAAAACTAGATTCAAAGTAAACTGAATTAACACAAAACAGAAAACTTAAACTAAACAAAACATTGCAACCTCAACCGAAAATCGAAACAAATGTAAACATATAAAGGATTGCAACTTTCTACTATTTTATTTTATTATATATTTAATTGTGGAGGGGGGAGTGGTCTGCGGGCCTGCCGCGGAGCGGTGTGTGTAAGGACCGGCCTCGAAGTCAGCGGCAGGTGAGTAGATTGCCCAGCTGGGGCTTGTTATCTAATCACCTGTCGCCCTTATTAGCAGCAGCCGGAACGAGAGACGGTGTGGGAGTTGCTGGTGAGCAGAGGCATGAGAGCGAGAGACATTTTGCTGGAAAGCAAAACCACACTGCTTGTGAAAATAAAAGACTTGTTACCCAGACTACCGGGCCCACGAGAGCATCTTTGTGGTCAGAAGGACCCACAGGAGGGCAATCTCCACATTAATGTTATGCAACATATGTCTTTCTATGCTCTGTTTAACGTAAGCCGGCAGTTCAAACTTCTTGGTCTGTGGGTTTTTGCAGTAAAAGTTAAAAAAGTTAAAGTACCAATGATTGTCACACACACACTAGGTGTGGCGAAATTATTCTCTGCATTTGACCTATCACCCTTGATCACCCCCTGGGAGGTGAGGGGAGCAGTGGGCAGCAGCGGTGGCTGCGCCCGGGAATCATTTTGGTGATTTAACCCCCAATTCCAACCCTTGATGCTGAGTGCCAAGCAGGGAGGTAATGGGTCCCATTTTTAAAGTCTTTGGTATGACTCGGCCGGGATTTGAACTCCCAACCTACCGATCTCAGGACGGACACTCTAACCACTAGGCCACTGAGTAGTAGCTGAACCAAGCTGAACTCATTCTGGTCCAAATATTCCTTTTAGTTTTCTATTACCTTGTGATTACCACACTTGGATGTTACACAAATACTACTGTTTCCCATACATTCAAATATTTAGGGCCAACTCATGTAAAAAAATAAAAATAAAAACAAATATATATATATTTGTTTTTATTTTTGCGATACTGAAAGCTATACTTCACATTTCAGGTGATATATGCGCTATTAGCAATCATGTTCCACACAAAAAATGACCTTACATTACTTTAATTCTACATATTGTGTTTGAGGTTAGAGCAACAAGCTTCAGTAGCGCACAAAGTTAGAGGTACATATTAATTTCCATAGAGTTACGTGATTGTGCTTCAAAGTGCTAAATGCATTCGCTTTTTTATGTTAATTTTGTTGCGTTAAAATCAATTCTGTTAAACATTTGTAAAAGGTTAAACGATTATGATGCTAATTTTCTTTAGCCTGGTAATGACCTCGTCAATTGTATGTTAAGCGAGGGTTATAAGAGCGAACCATTATTTTGTATGATTGCATTGCTTTTATCTGTTTATACCAAACTGTATTGTCTATTTAACATGATTCCGATGTGCACTTAATGTGCATATTCATGTAATTAATTTGTGTGCTTAGTTTTACAACTATATTGTGGAGAATATAAATAAACAACCACGAGTTGGAATTTTTTTCATCTCTAGTGTCAGAAAAATTGCATGTAAATTATCAAAAAAACTTTCCGTTCTCTGGGTTCCCAGTGAACAGACGAAAGCTGTCTTTGTTGCACCAAGCCAAAGGTTGGAAAATTCCGCTGTGTACGATGGGAAGAGATGGGAGGGGTTATCTATTGTCATCCAAGACATGCCCAAGCTCGATCCAGGACCAGTCCAAGCCCGAAGCATCTTTTTGTTTTGTGTTAATGTGACCGAAAACAATGGCTGTTTACATACCCCCCATTCCTTTAGAAACAACTCAAATCAAATCAAATCAACTTTATTTATAAAGCACATTTAAAATTTACCACAGGGGTAGCCAAAGTGCTGTACAATGGGCAGGTTAAAAGATAATACGAGTACCGAGCAAACACAACACAACACAAACAGAACACGATAAAAAAAAAAAAAAAAAAAAAAATAGAATAAATAAAAAAATAAAAACAGGTTCACAGCAGGTGTATTATGGGGCGCCATTGCAGGATGGATATCACTCAGTGTTAAAAGCCATGGAATAAAAGTATGTTTTTAAGAGAGATTTAAAAACAGGAAGAGAGGAGGCTTGTCTAATACTCAGAGGTAGGTCGTTCCAGAGCTTGGGAGCAGCAACAGCGAAAGCTCTGTCACCTCTAAGCTTCAGCCTTGTGTCAGGGACCGTCAACAGCAGCTGATCGGCTGATCTTAAGGATCGGGTGGGACAGTAAGGCTGAAGGAGGTCGGAGAGATAGGTTGGCGCGAGGTTGTTTAGACATTTAAAAACAAATAAAAGTTTAAAATTGATTCGATAACGCACAGGGAGCCAGTGAAGGGACGCTAATATAGGGGTGATGTGCTCACGTCTGCGGGTCTGTGTTAGCAGACGAGCAGCAGAGTTCTGCACGAGCTACAGGCGGGCGAGGGAGGCCTGGCTAATGCCTACATACAGGGCATTGCAGTAGTCAAGACGAGTCGAGATAAAGGCGTGGATTAATTTCTCGAGATCATGTCCTGATAGAAGCGGTTTCACTTTCGCTATTTGGCGTAATTGATAAAAGCTTTTTTGAACGACGCAGCTGATTTGTTTTTCGAATTTAAAATCTGAGTCGAACTTTACCCCCAGGTTTGTGACACAGCCGCTGAGATACGGGGTCAGAGTGCCGAGGTCAACGTTGGGGGAGGGAGAGCGACTTGGACCGAACAACATAACTTCTGTTTTGTCTTCATTTAGACTCAGGAAGTTAGCTGAAAGCCAGGCTTTGATGTCGTGCAGGCAGTCAATAAGACGTTGAACCGTGTTATTTTGTGCCATGGGAAAATAAATCTGGCAATCATCGGCATAAAAATGAAATGCAATACTGTACTTCCTAAAAATAGAACCAAGGGGGAGAAGGTAAAGCGCAAATAAAATTGGGGCAAGGATTGAGCCCTGGGGGACCCCATGTGGTAAAGGAGCTGTGGAAGACATAAAACTATCTACCGTACTTTTACACAAAAACTCCTGTCGGTTATGTACGACCGGAAGCAGTTGAGGGCGGCGCCCTTAATGCCCACATAGTTCTCAAGACGAGTGACTAAGGTGGCGTGGTCGACGGTGTCGAACGCAGCAGACAGATCTAAAAGCACCAGGACAACATATTTACCAGAATCAGTTGACAGGAGGATATCGTTAAAAACTTTTAGAAGCGCTGACTCTGTGCTGTGGAGGGCTTTAAAACCGGACTGGAACAGCTCAGTGATACCATTATCCTCTAAGAAGGGCAACAACTGACTGTAGACAACCTTCTCTAATATTTTGGAAATGTATGGAAGATTAGAGATAGGTCTGAGGTTAGAGAGGAGAGAGGGGTCGAGGCTTGGTTTTTTTAAGTAGAGGTCGTACCACTGCATGTTTAAACTCTACTGGAACTATTCCAGAAGAGAGGCTACTATTGATAATGTTAAGGACACTTGATCCAATAGTAGCAAGTACCTCCTTAAACAGGCGAGGTGGGAGGGCATCTGTAGGCGAACCAGACAACTGTTGTTATGTAAACAGGGAAAGTCCAAATAAAAAGAGGTGGCATACAATCTTTCGCCAGAGCGTGGGTGACACTGTAAGAGGTTACAGGTCGAGTCGTTTCTCCTCAAATGAGCCAAATTGAATCCTGTCTCTGTTTATTTCCTTGCTTCTTGTCTGTTTTAATAGATGTCATCGATGTTTAAACCTGACATCTAGTTTAAAGGACTGTTTGCTTATCTGACAAACATTCAGGGAGGGCAGAATAATACATGTAAATGTACCAGAGGTGTACAAAGTGCAGCCTCTTTTATACTGTTGTAATAAATAAGCAGCAACAATTCAAAAATACAGTAAATATATATATTTATACAAAAAGCTAATGAATATTTGTATAACTTTTTTTTTTAGCCTTGTTTTAAATAGATGCGTCATTGACATGAACGGGTCTGTGCTAAAAATTTAATTTCGTTATACGTTTTAAGTACAATGACTATAACGTTCTATTTTTTGCAAAGTATGCAAATTGAACAGTGACATCATATTGAGCCCCCACAGTATCCCTGGCCACGCTCCCGATGCCACAAATAGATTGCAACTCATTAGTAAACACTGAATACACATGCAATTTTTTATCAGACTGTCATAAACAATTTTCACCAGCAACTTGAAGACACAGTAATTCTAATAGGGCTGCATTTTTTTTGGATTAGTTATGAATCTTTTCCTGGTAGCTTTTAGTTGGTGACCTTCAAGATCCCTAGAAACAGAAGAAATATTTACCATGCCCTTTGGAGAAATCGTGGAATAAAGGGGTGATTTCTCTCTCCCCAAACTCCTCAGCATGATTGATGAGAGCTTGTTTGACTGTCTTGCATCCAGCCAAGACCACCACCTTCTTGAGTCCCAAGTAGACGGTAAACACCGGTCCGTACTTTTTAGACAACTAAACAAATCAGGGTTAGGTCCATGCAACACGTGCACTTAAACAGCAGTGAAAAATAAGATTGACTCACTTTAAAAAGAGACTTATCAAGCCAATTGAGATCCAACTGATGCAGGTTACCAATCAAAGGAAGACGTCTGGGCCCAGGAGGACGCTTCTGTTTATCTTGGAAAGTCCAACTGGAGTACAAAAGATAGACGGCCAACAAGCCTGCAAGAAGCCCCAACCAGGAGGCCAAAGCAGGAGCCTGCAGGAGCTCTTCAAACATGCTGTGTCAGGGCACAAACACACTTGCTGCACACGCTCAGTGGCTCTCTATAAAAGCTGAGGAGGATCTGTTCCTCCAATCACACTCCAGAAGGCGTGTTAAAATAGTCTCGTCAACCAAATAAATGTAATCAAACAAAGAATACAAAGTTCATAGAGGCATGTCAGGTGATCAACACCTTGTACTCACTCTGTACTACTTGACAAAAGTGCATTGTTTGGATTCTCTACATATTTTCCATACTTCTGAATTTATGTTTAGATATCTTAGACATCTTAAAACTAATTTGTATACTCTAGCCTTTAAATAGACCGCCTTTTTAGACCAGTTGATCTGCCGTTTCTTTTCTTTTCTGCCCCCCTCTCCCTTGTGGAAGGGGGGGCACAGGTCCGGTGGCCATGGATGAAGTGCTGGCCGTCCAGAGTCGGGACCCAGGGTGGACCGCTCGCCTGTGCATCGGTTGGGGGACGTCTGTCTCTGTGCTGCTGACATGTCTCCACTCGGGATGGTCTCCTGCTGGCCCCACTATGGACTGGACTCTCACTATTATGTTAGATCCACTATGGACTGGACTTTCACAATATTATGCTGGACCCACTCAACGTCCATTGCATCCGGTCTCCCCTAGAGGGGGGGGTTTCCTTGCCCTTATGTGGGCTCTGAACCGAGGATGTCGTTGTGGCTTGTGCAGCCCTTTGAGACACTTGTGATTTAGGGCTATATAAACAAACATTGATTGATTGATTGATTGATCAACAATTAAACATGCTTTTAGAATTTCAGAAAATAAATAAATTCATCACAGCAACACCATGCATATACAGGCATAATACTTTTGGTATTATTTAAATCTTATCTTGCCCGTTAACTCAGTTAGTATAAGGCAGGGTTTCCAAAGTGCGGCTCTCTGGCCATTTGGGATCTAAGACTTTAGTTTTATTGGCCCACAATTGGAAAACAACACTGAATTTTAATCTTGATTTTGATCATATTAAAAAAATATATCTAACCTAGTTACAGTTTACTACCTTGTCAAATGATATAAAAGCATGCGTTTATCACAAATATTTTCATTAATTTAACAAATAAACCTTAGGCTTAGGTCAGGCTGATTAGAAAAATAAGTAAACAATACATTTAATTACAATATCTATTATGTTGTGCTAAAATAAATAAAAAAAACTAATAAGTGTGTCTTAACTAAACGGTCAATAAGATTAAAGTGCAAATGAAAATACAGCTTCACAAATGTTGTCATAATTTTTGCGCTTAAGAAATTTCTTTATGACATTCGCGCCGGACTTCTTCCATTTGTTTTATATTGCCATTACTGCCATAAGTGGTGGAAAAGTGTATTATAACTAAGTACCGCTATGGCCTTAAGGGACCACAGCCGAAAAAACAGATATGTTGCATGATAGGGGGCGCTCACGGCCCAACACTGGGTTAAGAAACAGTGGTATATAGTATATGTCAACGTGCCGGGGACACATAGGGCTTCCACTACTTCTGCGTTCTGGTGAGTTGATTTTTCATGCTAATTGTTTTTGCTGTTTTTATCCGCCACGTGTGGAAATCAGAATCAGAATCAGAATCAGAAGCCGCACCGTGAAAATAATGCATACCTTAAACCGGTCCCTGGTGGAAAATAGGTTGGGGACCCATGCTCTTTGGAATCTTGAGTGCTGCAAACATTATTTTGACTTTAAGGTTTTACTACTTACATATAAAATACTACACAGTCTAGCTCCATCCTATCTTGCTGATTGTATTGTACCATATGTCCCGGCAACAAATCTGCGTTCTAAGAACTCCGGCTTATCAATGATTCCCTGAGCCCAAAAAAAAGTCTGCGGGCTATAGAGCGTTTTCTATTCGGGCTCCAGTACTATGGAATGCCCTCCTGGTAACAGTTAGAGATGCTACCTCAGTAGAAGCATTTAAGTCACATCTTAAAACTCATTTGTATACTCTAGCCTTTAAAGCAGCGTTTTGCAGTCTTTTTTTATAACAGTGGGCACAGTGTGACATCTCAGTGTAGTGGACGTACATCCGAGTACTTGATGTCTGCCAGCCTCCTCCCGCACTGCTTCAGCCAGTGAGACTATCCTTTTCAGGACAGTGAGAAAGCGGGGATAGTGTACCTGGACCTGACTGCCGCATATGACACCGTGTGGCACCGGGGACTCCACCTGAAGCTGTTGAGGACAATACCAGACCGGCACATGGTGAAGTTCATCATGTAAACACTTTCCAACCGCAGCTTTATCCTCCAGACCAGCAGTGGCCAGTGCAGTAGGCTCGGAAGACTGAGAAACGGGGTAACGCCGATGTTGTTCAATGTTTACATCCACGACCTACCTGATACAGCATCCAGAAAGTATGATGTGGAAGGCGACGGAAGAGGGTCTTAATGAAGACATGGGCACACTGGTAGCATACCTTCGGAGGTGGCGTCTACAGCTCAGCGTTGAAAAGACAGTCGCAGCGGCATACCACCTTAGCACCAGAGAAGCCAGGAGGGAACTCGAGGTGCGCGTTGACAACAAATGTCTGGAGGCCCAGCAAGCCCCGAAGTATCTTGGAGTGCGTCTGGATCGGACATTATCCTTCAAACAACACCTGGAAGAAGTCAAGGCCAAGTTGACATCCAGAGCCGCGCTGATCCACCGCCTCGCTGGAACAACCTGGGGAGCCTCCGCTAAGACGCTGCGAATATCCACCCAAGCCCTGGTCTTCTCTGCACGAAATACTGCAGCCCAGTCTGGAGCAGAAGCCCTCATGTGAGAAAGGTCGACGTGGGTATTAATACCTCCCTCTGGCTAATAACTGGATGCTTGAAGCCTACCCCTGTATACCTCCTGTCAGTCCTTGCGGGAATAGCACCAGACGGCCTCCGACGGGAGGCTGCCACCCTCGCCCTGGCTAGGAAGGCACAACAACATGACTGGCACATCTTGCACAACACCACAGTAACACCAGCACCTCCAAGCAGACTCAAGTCCCACCACCCCTACAACAAGGCAGCACAAGAGATGCTCAACTCCACCTTTGAGGACATCTCCAGAGATGCATGGTTGGCAGCAGCTTGGAATCAGGAGTGGGAGTCGGCCGGGCCCTCCCGAGTCCACCGCTACATTTGGGACCCAGGAGATGGCGCCATCGGAGGAGACGACCTACCACGCCGGCAATGGACCACACTGAACTGTCTACGAACTGGGGTCGGTCCCTTTGGGTCATCAATGAAGACGTGAGGCTTGGTGCACAGTGCGGCATGCGAGTGCGGTGACGCTGAGCGGACCGCCGACCATATAATCAACAACTGCCCCTTATATGGACCGCCCTCGGAAGCCAGCCTCTTCCTCCTAGGACAGGGGTCGGCAACCCGCGGCTCTAGAGCCGCATGCGGATCTTTAGCGCCGCCCTAGTGGCTCTCTGGAGCTTTTTAAAAAATGTATGAAAAATGGAAAAAGATGAGGAAAAAAATATATTTTTTGTTTTAATATGGTTTCTGTAGGAGGACAAACATGACACAAACCTCCCTAATTGTTATAAAGCACACTGTCAGCTTCACTGATTCGAGTATTTGGCGAGCGCCTTTTTTGTCCTACTAAGGTGGCGGTCCTTGAACTCACCTTAGTTTGTTTACATGTATAACTTTCTCCGACGTTCTAGGACGTGTTTTATGCCACTTCTTTTTCTGTCTCATTTTGTCCACCAAACTTTTAAGGTTGTGCATGAATGCACAAAGGTGAGTTTTGTTGATGTTATTGACTTGTGTGGAGTGCTAATCGGACATATTTGGTCACTGCAAGCTAATCGATGCTAACATGCTATTTAGGCTAGCTATATGTACATATTGCATCATTACGCCTCATTTGTAGCTATATTTGAGGTCATTTAGTTTCCTTTAAGTGCTCTTAATTCAATTTATATCTCATGACACACTATCTGTATGTAATATGGCTTTTAATTTTTTGCGGCTCCAGACTGATTTGTTTTTGTATTTTTGGTCCAATATGGCTCTTTCAACATTTTGGGTTGCCGACCCCTGTACTAGGACCAGAGATGCGGGTATGGCTACGCAACACCGAGTTGGACATCTGACGTTACACGAAAGAAGAAGAAAAGGAATCATTTATAATATATTAAATATAAACACATACAAATTAGGGCAAAGTGTTGTAACCTTCATTGTATTATGCACAATTATGTTTGACTTTAACCGTGGAACGTTATATTGTGAGGAGATAGTGACATTATCAGTACTGTCCAAATTTGCATTTTACTTATTTATCCATGATATAATCCACACATTACAAAACAATATGTATTTTGTTTTACAGCACATTAACACAATTACAAACACCCACCATCCATCCATCCATTTACTACCGCCCGGAGGCAGAGGTGGGTAGAGTAGCCAGAAATTGTACTCAAGTAAGAGTACTGTTACTTTAGAGATTTATTACTCAAGTAAAAGTAAGGAGTAGTCACCCAAATATTTACTTGAGTAAAAGTAAAAAGTATGTTGTGAAAAAACTACTCAAGTACTGAGTAACTGATGAGTAACATACACACACACACACACACACACACACATATATATATATATATATATATATATACATTGATATATACAGTATATAATTTATATGTATTTATTTAGCTGTTTTTGTTTACATGTTAAAGATGTTTTAATGAATATACATGCATGTTTAACATATAGATTCCTTTCTTTCATGAAGACAAGAATATAAGTTGGTGTATTACCTGAATCTGATGACTTGCATTGATTGTAATCAGACAGCAGTGCTTAACGTCCACGTTTTCAAATGGAGGAGAAGAAAAGTTCCTCCTTTCTGTCTAATACCACATGAAAGTGATGGGTTTTTGGCATCTTATTTGTCCAGCTTCCATATTCGTTTTTATACACTTTACAAGAAATATATTGGCGTCAAACTCCTTAGCTTGCTAGCTTGTTTGCGCTGGCTTTCGGAGACTCTTGTTTTGAAAGCGCAGGCGCGATGGAGCGGCACTTTTATTGTGAAGACAGGAACGTCCTCATGTGTGGTCAGTCTTTAGGCTTTTGACGGGATGTCCGGTTGAAATAAAAAAAAGTATCTTTTTTCCTTCACACTTTTGATTGATTGATTGGAACTTGTATTAGTAGATTGCACAGTACAGTACATATTCCGTACAATTGACCACTAAATGGTAACACCCGAATACGTTTTTCAACTTGTTTAAGTCAGGTCATGTGACCACCTGGCTCTGTTTGATTGGTCCAACGTCACCAGTGACTGCATCTGATTGGTGGAACGAAGTGAAACGTCACCAGTAAGGCAGGCACTTTGAAGGTCTGTCTGACAGACCAAAACAAACAAAGCGTGCATTAACAGATCGATAAAAATTAGTAGCGAGCTGAATGTAGATAAAAGTAGCGGAGTAAAAGTAGCGTTCCTTCTCTATAAATATACTTAAGTAAAAGTAAAAGTATGTTGCATTAAAACTACTCTTAGAAGTACAATTTATCCCAAAAGTTACTCAAGTAGATGTAACGGAGTAAATGTAGCGCGTTACTACCCACCTCTGCCCGGAGGGAACCCACGCTGTCACGGGGAGAACATGCAAACTCCACACAGAGAGACCCTGAGCCCGGGCATCGAACCCAAGACCATGCTGCCACTAATTACACACACATTTTGGTCATTATCTGCAATCCTTTGATATTTCAGCCCTTAGTAATGTTAATAATGTTAATCATTGATCCTAAATTGACAGAGTGAGTGCAAAGGTTTTCGACACTCCTTTTACTTTTATCCAAACAACCCCTCCTTAGTGGCGACTGAGAGCACACAACTGGTGTGGTAGAGGACTGAGTGTAAAGCCCACCGCTGGTGTCAAATCCAGCTGGTCCTCTGACATCCCGGGTGCAGGGGTGAATCGAAAGCGCTGCAGGAGGTGTGTGAAGAAGAGGAAGAGCTCCATCCGGGCCAGACCTTCCCCAAGACAAGCCCTGCGGCCTGCAGAGACAATATTTGTGAATCTAAAAAACAAATAACTTCAAAAAGAAAGAAAGAAAGAGAGGATTTACCTGCAGAAAAGGGCAAGAAAGCATCCCTCCTGACAAATTTACCCTCCTCGTCCAGGAAGTGGGAAGGGTTGAAGGTGTTTGGTGTCTCCCACTCACTCTCATCATAGAGGACAGATGTCAGCAGAGGGAGCACAGTGGTCCCCTTGGTGCACCAAGTGACAAAAAACACTTTTTTTTTTTTACTTGATTGGGATCCTTTATTCACGGAGCAGCAGCTGACCTTTTCAATTAAATATCCCTGGAAGGTGACATCTCTGCTGGTGCTGTGAGTGATGGCTGTGGGGACAATATTGGAGAACCTCTGCATCTCGTGGATGACAGCATCGATGTAAGGCAGGTTCCTCCTGTCCTCCATTGTGATCTGACGATCTCCCACCACCCTACTAAGCTCCTCCTGGACCCAATCTGCAGGAAATAGACCACTGATAGTAATGCCACTCTACCACTACTCTCTAATGCAATATTATTATGATTTGCACCTTGTATTTGAGGGTACTTGGCCATTAAAAGTAGACTCCAGCGAAGAGTGTTTGATGTTGTGTCGGTTCCAGCCCCAAACAGATCCATCACGCTGTAGACCAGGTTGTCATCATGGTAGTGCACCCTCTGAGCGTCAGACTCCTTACGAAAGACGTCAGATCATTTTTACGTGCACGGTTGCATTAACAAAATGTAAATGTAAACACAATGACGTCCTACCTCCAGACTCAGCTTACGTGTGCAGAAAGCGTCGACAAAGCACCGACATATGTCAGGATTGAAAGTTTCCTTTAGTTTGTTTATTAAGTGCAACATATGTCGGGTGTTATCCTCCACTTTTTTCATGAAATCCCTCCAGTTTTTAAGCCAGGGACCCAGCATTGGAAACGTATTGTAGATCTGTCAGGGAACAAAATAGACATTATTCCCTTTGGTGAGTAACACAAACATCACTTTTAAAGAACAATAATGCTGAATAAGTGAATATAAACTGTACATATCCACTGCACAGAGGGTTCCAAAATAAAACCGCAGATTATTGTAACACCTAAACAGTGTAAGTAAAAAAAATATAATAATATAATTGTTTTTTTAAATGCTTATTTAAATAATTAAACACAATTACACTTGTTTGTATGGAAATTTGTCTTGTACGCATACTTGCCAACCCTCCCGGATTTTCCGGGAGACTCCCGAAATTCAGCGCCTCTCCCGAAAACCTCCCGGGACAAATTTTCTCCCGAAAATCTCCCGAAATTCATGCGGACCTGAGTGACGTGTCGACAGCCTGTTTCACGTCCGTAAAGCAGTTCGTCTGCCGTAAACAGCAATGTTGTGACACTCTTAAACAGGACAATACTGCCATCTACTGTACATGCATATGTGACAATAACATCTCGGGCTTTTAGAGAGTGCAGTGCACAACTGCGCACACAACAAGGAGACGAAGCAGAATGCATCATCAGAGAGGGTGTTCAGCATGGTTAGAAAAATAGTGACAGAGAATAGAACAAGGATGGAGAATTCAACCCTTAACTCAACAATGCGTAGATGAGTGTTATGTGTGTGTATATGCGTAAATAAATGAACACTGAAATTCAAATATTTTTCTTATTTATATATATATATAATAAAATAAATAAATATATATATATATATATATATATATATATATATATATATATATATATATATATATATATATATATATATATATAGCTAGAATTCACTGAAAGTCAAGTATTTCTTATATATATATATATTTATATGTATATATATATATATATATATATATATATATATGAAATACTTGACTTGGTGAATTCTAGCTGTAAATATACTCCTCCCCTCTTAACCACGCCCCCAACCACGCCCCCACTCCCACCATCTCCCGAAATCGGAGGTCTCAAGGTTGGCAAGTATGCTTGTACGTCGTATATTTTTTGTCCAAAACACACACGTCTTCCTACGAGGAAGCAGTGCCTGCGGAATCTGTGGTGGGCTCTTCTATTTCTGGGGCTGATGTTGCCGAAGTAGTTATAAAACTCCTGGGTGGCAGACTCAACTATTTACTTCGGTGAAGCGCCTAAAATAGTTTTCTTGGTACAAAAACTATCTTTCTGGTGTGTATTTTATTACAGCCATTAGAAACTAATTTTACATACCACCGCCTCTTCGTTGCTACTTGTAAGTGTACTAATAAAGTGTCTGGGGAGTCCACATAAGGAAAAGCAACGCAATGAACTCATCTTTTTAAAGTTAAGTTAAAGTACCAATGTTTGTCACACACACGAGGTGTGGTGAAATTTGTCCTCTGCATTTGACCCATCCCCTTGATCACCCCCTGGGAGGTGAGGGGAGCAGTGGGCAGCAGCGGTGCTGCGCTCGGGAATCATTTTTGGTGATTTCTGCCGCCACGCCCCGATGCAAGATGGCGCCAGTATGTGCTTTGGCCTGCCGTCTCTCGCTGTCAGCTCTGTTCGTTTTTGTGTTTTTTGCGTCTATTTTCGTCTCTGTCAGCTCACTGCTTGTGTATGACCGCCAAACACTGTTGGATCTTTGCCCCTCTCCCACTGATATGATCAACTTCGACGTTGGTTTTTCGACGTCCCAGTCAGCTTTTTCACCTGGCCGGATTCCTGCCTTCCTTTCCCGCCCCCTGGCTCCTCTCCCCCGGCGGAAGCGTCTCCGGCGCCGCGGTAAACGTGGCGGCCAGCTGGTGAAAGTTAGGGCACTCCTGGCCCGGCTTCCCGTGGCTCCCCGAAGGATGAATGGTGCGGTATCCGGTCTCCTCCTGCACCCACGCTCGCTCGATCCGATCGGCTCCTGGCTGGTTCCTATCGTTGGTTTGGAGGAAGAAGCTTGCCGTCGTCGCTCCTGCTGTCCCCGCCCCCGGAGGCGCGGGGTGGATCACCGCCACCTGCGGGCTGTGTGTCGGGCCCCACCCGGATTAATTGCGGCCTTGGACGTGCTGGCCCCCGCCAGGTTCGGTCTTGTGAACGCAAGATCTTTGACAAACAAAACTTTTATCCTGAAGGATTTCTTCACTTCCCGCGGACTGGACTTCCTCTGTGTGACGGAGACATGGCTGAGAGCCGGTGAGTCCGCCCCTCTTAATGAACTTCTGCCTTCGGAGTGTTCCTACTTTAATTCCCCACGGCCGTCCGGTCGAAAAGGAGGAGGATTAGCAGTCGTTTTTAAAAATGACTTTAAATGCCGTCAGATCCGCCTACAATCCTCCTTTTCAAGCTTCGAACTGTGCATGTTTGAACTGGGTCTTTCTGATGTCGTCCTGTGTGCCGTCATCTATCGACCACCCAAGTACCACAAAGACTTTATAACTGACTTTTCTGAATTTCTGGCTGAAATCCTGCCCAAATATGATCGTGTCCTTATTGTGGGTGATTTTAATATTCACACCTGCTGTCCAGATGAGCCGCTTTCCAGGAGCTTCCTGAATATAATCGACTCATTTAACTTTGTACAGTCTGTGTGTGGTTCTACACATGAACGCGGGCATACACTCGATTTAGTGCTCTCGTATGGTTTGTGTGTTTTTAATTTGGACATTTGCGACGCTGTGTTCTCTGATCACATGCCGATCCTGTTTGATATTGCCACGCAGTGTCCAGTTAAATTGTGCGCACCGCCCCAACGCTCTCGCATGTTTAATTCTTCGTCTCCTGCTCGGTTCTCCTCTATTTTTTTGACTCTTTGTGATGATAATTCTGCAGCATCTGTGTGTCTGAACACTGAAGAGTTGGTTTCTGGGTTCAACTCTATCTGTTCACAAACACTGGACACGATCGCGCCTTTCAAATGCCGCCGCGCTAAAGCCACGCCTCAACCCTGGTTGAATGACGTCACTCGGGCTGCCAGGCGCGTATGTAGAAGAGCAGAGAGAAAATGGAAAAAAGACAGGCTGCATGTGTCCTTTGCCATTTTTAAAGAAAGCCTGTTTTCCTTTCAGATGACTGTAAAAGCAGAAATGAATATATATCTATCTCAGATTATATCTTCTAACTGTAACAACCCCAGAGTTCTGTTTAAAACTATTAACACTGTCATTGATGCTCCCAAATCTGCTGGTTTTGATGCTTCTTTTGAATTCTGTGAAAATTGTCTCCATTTTTTCACTGACAAAATTGTGTCAACTAGAGCCAGTCTATCTCAGCCTTCATATGACCCTTCTGTTCCCCTGCATTTCTCTTCTGTTTTCCATCAGTTTGAGCCGGTGTCCTTTTCTTTTTTAAGTGACACAGTTAGTCATATGAAGCCCTCTGGTTCTCCTGCAGATGCCCTCCCACCTCGCCTGTTTAAGGAGGTACTTGCTACTATTGGATCAAGTGTCCTTAACATTATCAATAGTAGCCTCTCTTCTGGAATAGTTCCAGTAGAGTTTAAACATGCAGTGGTACGACCTCTACTTAAAAAACCCAGCCTCGACCCCTCTCTCCTCTCTAACTTCAGACCTATCTCTAATCTTCCATACATTTCCAAAATATTAGAGAAGGTTGTCTACAGTCAGTTGCTGCCCTTCTTAGAGGATAATGGTATCACTGAGCTGTTCCAGTCCGGTTTTAAAGCCCTCCACAGCACAGAGTCAGCGCTTCTAAAAGTTTTTAACGATATCCTCCTGTCCACTGATTCTGGTAAATATGTTGTCCTGGTGCTTTTAGATCTGTCTGCTGCGTTCGACACCGTCGACCACGCCACCTTAATCACTCGTCTTGAGAACTGTGTGGGCATTAAGGGCGCCGCCCTCAACTGGTTCCGGTCGTACCTAACCGACAGGAGTTTTTGTGTAAAAGTAGACAGTTTTATGTCGTCCACAGCTCCTTTACCACATGGGGTCCCCCAGGGTTCAATCCTTGCCCCAATTTTATTTGCGCTTTACCTTCTCCCCCTTGGTTCTATTTTTAGGAAGTACAGTATTGCATTTCATTTTTATGCCGATGATTGCCAGATTTATTTTCCCATGGCACAAAATAACACGGTTCAAAGTCTTATTGACTGCCTGCACGACATCAAAGTCTGGCTTTCAGCTAACTTCCTGAGCCTAAATGAAGACAAAACAGAAGTTATGTTGTTCGGTCCAAGTCGCTCTCCCTCCCCCAACGTTGACCTCGGCACTCTGACCCCGTATCTCAGCGACTCTGTCACAAACCTGGGGGTAAAGTTTGACTCAGATTTTAAATTCGAAAAACAAATCAGCAGCGTCGTTCAAAAAAGCTTTTATCAATTACGCCAAATAGCGAAAGTGAAACCGCTTTTATCAAGACATGATCTTGAGAAATTAATCCACGCTTTTATCTCGACTCGTCTTGATTACTGTAATGCCCTGTATGTTGGCATTAGCCAGGCCTCCCTCGCCCGCCTGCAGCTCGTGCAGAACTCTGCTGCTCGTCTGCTAACACAGACCCGCAGACGTGAGCACATCACCCCTATTTTAGCGTCCCTTCACTGGCTCCCTGTGCGTTACCGAATACATTTTAAACTCCTTTTATTTGTTTTTAAATGTCTAAACAACCTCGCGCCAACCTATCTCTCCGACCTCCTTCAGCCTTACTGCCCCACCCGATCCTTAAGATCAGCCGATCAGCTGCTGTTGACGGTCCCTGACACAAGGCTGAAGCTTAGAGGTGACAGAGCTTTCGCCGTTGCTGCTCCCAAGCTCTGGAACGACCTACCCCTGAGTGTTAGACAAGCCTCCTCTCTTCCTGTTTTTAAATCTCTCTTAAAAACATACTTTTATTCCATGGCTTTTAACACTGAGTGATATCCATCCTGCAATGGCGCCCCATAATACACCTGCTGTGATCCTGTTTTTATGTTTTTATGTTTTTATTAATTCTATTTTAATTATTTATTTTTTATCATGTTCTGTTTGTGTTGTGTTGTGTTTGCTCGGTACTCGTTTTATCTTTTAACCTGCTCATTGTACAGCACTTTGGCTACCCCTGTGGTAAATTTTAAATGTGCTTTATAAATAAAGTTGATTTGATTTGATTTGATTTGATTTAACCCCCAATTCCAACCCTTGATGCTGAGTGCCAAGCAGGGAGGTAATGGGTCCCATTTTTAATAGTCTTTGGTATGACTCGGCCGGGGTTTGAACTCACAACCTACCGATCTCAGGGCCACTGAGTAGGTTTTTAGGCCTTATAAGTACACAATGTGTTGATGGAGTACCACGATGGAAGCTGATGAAGCCAGACGGCCGACTTCTTTGTCATTTTCCGTAATTTCTTGGAGGACTGGATCTTTGAAGTCAAACCTTTTTCCGAATATGATGGCAGAAATGATATTTGAAGCTGCGTAGGTGATGATCGTTGTGTTGTCAAAGGCTTTGCCTGAGAGGAAAGACAGAATGCTTTTGAAACCATATTTTAAAAAATGTGGATTTAAGTTAATAAAAAGTTACCTTCATGTTTTTCAAACTCTTCAATCAGGTAGTGACACTCCTCAGTGATTTTCTCCTCACTGAGTCTCTTGCCCATCCCAAAATCTCTCAGAGTCTTTAAGGTAAAACGCCTCATTTCCTTCCAGCCATCACCATTGGAGAATGCTATGCCTGTAAGCAAGTAACAAGTGTGTTTTACATGAGAAAATAAGTAGGGATGTCCGATAATGGCTTTTTGCCGATACCCGAAATTTCGATATTGTCCAACTCTTTAATTACCGATACCGATATCAACCGATACCGATATCAACCAATATATGCAGTCGTGGAATTACACATTATTATGCCTAATTTGGACAACCAGGTATGGTGAAGATAAGGTACTTTTTTTTTTTTTAATTAATAAAATAAGATAAATAAAGTAAAAACATCTTCTTGAATAAAAAAGAAAGTAAAACAATATAAAAACAGTTACATAGAAACTAGTAATTAATGAAATGAATCATGTGTGCTTACGGACTGTATCCCTTGCAGACTGTATTGATATATATTGATATATAATGTAGGAACCAGAATATTAATAACAGAAAGAAACAACCCTTTTGTGTGAATGAGTGAGGGGGAGGGAGGTTTTTTGGGTTGGTGCACTAATTGTAAGTGTATCTTGTGTTTTTTGTGTTGATTTAATAAAAAAAAAAAAACGATACCGATAATAAAAAAAAAAAACGATACCGATAATTTCCGATATTACATTTTAACGCATTTACCGGCCGATAATATCGACAGGCCGATATTATCGGCCGGTAAATGACTACATTTGCTTGATAAATAACTTGGTAAATAACTACATTTTAATATTCAGGGAGGGCTGAATAATAAATGCAAATAACTAATAAGGCAGGTGTGTACAAAGTGCAGCCTGTTTTATACTGTGCTAATAAAATAAACAGCAACAATTGAAAAATTCAGCAAAACCATCTAATGTAACAAGAAAAATATGTGTTGGTACGAAAAACTAATAAACATTTTTATAGCCCTTTTTAAAGTAGATGCATCATTGACTTGAACAGGTCTGTGCTAAAATCTTAATTTTGTTACATTTTTTAGGTGCCATGACAGTAAAGTACTATCTATTGCCAATTATAGATTGCAACTCTTCAGAAAACACTGACTACTCATTTAATTTTTATCGGACTGTCATTAACAATTGCCACTAGCAATATGCAGACACTAATACCACTACATTTTATTTTGATTAGAGTTATAAATCTTGCCAGCTCTGAGAAACTGTTCCTGGTAGCTTCTAGTTGGTGACCTTCAAGACATAGGAAATATTTACCATGCCCTTTGCAGATATCGTGGAATAAAGGGCTGATTTCTCTCTCTCCAAACTCCTCAGCATGGTTGATTAGAGCCTGTCTGACAGTCTTGCTTCCAGCCAGGACCACCACCTTTTGCAGTCCCAGGTAGACGGTAAACACCGGTCCGTACCTTTTAGACAGCTAAACAAATCAGGGTTAGGTCGATGCAACACATGCACTTAAACCAGGGGTGGGCAATTAATTTTTACCGGGGGCCGCATTAGCAACCCGAGCACTGCTGGAGGGCCACATCGACAATATTTCAATTAAATTTTGCTCAACATTATTTTTGATGTACCGTAAGATAAATATTAATATTAATAACAATAATAAGAATAATTAATAATAATAATACTCTCATTTAACCTAACTTAACTTCATACCAAAAGCAGATTGGTTACACTACACTTCCTAATGTATAATACAATGCAAAAATGTCAATTTCTGCACAGGATTAATTTAAAGTTTATCCTGCATCCTCTTTAAAAGTCCAACATTTTTCCCCGTCAGATTTGGACAACCATCTGTTGTCACACCTGCCAGCTTGTCCCATTTCAGTCCTAACATGTCCAAACACGCATTTACCTATGTGAACAAGTCATTACCTGTGGTTGTCCCTTTTAATTGACTGCATGGCTGCCAGCTCTTCCGTGATTTGAAAGTCTGCAGTTATCCCACGTAAGAAGATGAGCAGCTGGGCGGTGTCACGTACATCGCAGCTCTCATCCAAAGCCAGCGAAAAACAGTCAAAGTCGGCCGTTCTGATCTTCAGCTGAAGCTCCAAGTTTCCAGCGATGGTCTCAACCCGCCTCGTTACAGTGCGTCGGGAGAGTGACACGTTGTCAAATGCGCCCCTCTTCTCCGGGGGATATCAGCGCAACAGAGTCCAATAAGCATTCCTTAATAAACTTTCCGTCAAAAAACGCCTTACTTTTTCTGGCGATTTTGTGAGAAATGACTAAACTTGTCCTGATGGCTGCATCTCTGGGGGTGTGAAATTTGGCAAAAAGTCCTTGTTGGGTTTGCAGTTTTACCATCAACGCATCAGCCTCCCTTGCGCGCGCTTCGTCAGACAGATTCCGGTATTTTTCCTCGTGCTTCGTCATGTAGTGGCGATTCAAATTATATTCTTTAAACACAGCAACCTGTGTACCACACGGCTTTACCTTTAATTTCTGTAAAAAAATTGTATTTTTAAATTAATTTTCTGTTTTGTTGTATTGCAACCTGTCAGTTTTAGTTTAGTTTTTGCGTAGCCTTCTCTATGCCTCGGTGCCCTTCTAAACGGTACTCGTTTTTTGTTTGTCTTTGTCAATACATTTAATAGTTATTTACCTGCACATTGCATCTTGGGAACAAGCTAGTAATCGCCATCATGCGACCCGAGCGTCACAATGTTACTGCATACCTCAGCAGCCATATTAGGAGCCTTTGTTTGCTTACTACAAGTTGTCTAGAATCTTATTTTATGACAACATTCTTCTTTGATTGCAATAAGAAACATAGTTAATGTATCATACGATTTTCTCCTAAAATAAAGACAATAATAAAAAAATTTACAAGAAAAACTGAACATTTGTGCAATGTTTTGATAAGTTGGATTTTTACTCAATAACAGTCGCAATTTTACAAGAAAAGCTTAACATTTTGGCAAATTTAAGAAAGGAGTCGTAATTTTACTCGACAAAAGTCACAATTTTACAAGAAAACTTTGAAATGTTGACATTGTTATAATAATAATCTGAATTTTACTTGGCAAAATTACGACAAATGTCACTGTTTAGCAAGAACAACAAAAAATTGGCAATATTGTGATAAAAGTCTGAAATGTCTTTGACAAATGTCTCCATTTTGCATTAAAAAGTAATAATTTTACATGAAAAAGTTATAATTTTACGAGAAAATATTGCAATATTATAGAAACAGAAAGAGTATGAGAAATTGTTCCCAATTTTAGAAGAAAAATGTCGACACATTGTGAGAAAAAGGCTGCTTTTAGTTATTTAAAAAAAAATTGTTGTTGGTAGTTGGTTTTTACTCTTCATTATTTACTTCAAGTTATTACAGTATGTCTCTATACACATATTTATATATCTATTTTAATACATTTTGGTCAAAGGGGGCACATTTAAATTTGATGATGACTTCTGTTTGTCAGGTTTGCCCCTGACAGTTTGGTTGTGTTTTAGTTTTTCCTCTGTGTGTATAGTATTTCCTGTCAGTGCTCTTGTTTTGGTTCTGTTTCCTGTTTTTCCCTGAGTGCTGTGTCCCCTCAGCTGTGGCTGATTGGCACCTGGCCACACCTGGTGTCAATCAGCCAGCTGCTATTTATACCTGCCCTACCCTCCAGTCACTGCTGGATTATTGATTGTCATTGTCATCACTACCTGCCGTTGTTTGCTGTCGTTGCTAGCTATGTGCGTTAAGCTATTCCCTGGATCCTGACTCCTGTTCCTGCTTGTGCAATGTGATCATTGTGTGATTGCAGTAGTGCGAGACACAAGGATTCCTAAAAGCAAGCCTCGTCTTGTTGAAAAACGTAATATGAAATTATTTGAGACGCAAGCTTTTTTACATGACTTGCATCTTTTTAATTGGGATAGAATTGCTCTTTTTGATAATGTTGAACTGGCTTGGAAATATTTTCACGACAACTTCTTGAGTATAGTGAACAAACATGCCCCTTTTAGAAAATGTAGGGTTAAAGGACGTGACAATCAGTGGTTTACATCGGACCTGTCAGATTTATTGCATGAGCGTAATGCTGCTTGGGCCAGGGCACGCAAGTCAGGGTTAGAAGCAGATTGGTTGAATTTTAGAAATCAATTTACCTCTCTCCTTCGGAAAGTCAAATCAGAATTTTATTTCTCCACAACAACTGAAAATCTCAAACACCCAAAGAAGTTTTGGAAAAAAATCAAATCTTTGTCCGGCTGCTGTAATTCAGTCAATCTCCCACCTAGTATACTTGTTGATGGTGTCAGAGTACGGTAAGTGACAGAAGAGATATGGGTAGTCATTTTAATAATCATTTTATTTCCTCTGGTTTTCTCTACAATTCTGACAACTCTACTGAAGCTCCGCTAACTCCGGAAAGAACCGTTGAAAATACCCAGGTTTTTAACTTTACGCCCTTTACCACAACAGAGGTCACGAGGGCTCTAAAACAACTTAAACCTAGAAAGCCAGCTGGCTCAGATAAGTTGGAGCCAATCTTTTTAAAGTTAGCAGCTGAAATTATAGCTGAACCACTGACTCACATTTTTAACCTTACTCTAATTTCAAATGAAATCCCTTTGGATTGGAAATCTGCCCTTGTAATCCCCCTATTAAAAGGAGGTGACCCTAGTAATCTAAATAATTACAGACCGATCTCTAAACTCTCTGTTCTGGCAAAAGTGCTTGAATCCCTTATCAGTGAACAGATAAAAGACTTTTTGGACACCAATTTTATTCTGTCACCATTTCAGTCAGGTTTTCGTAGAAATCACAGTACTGTTACTGCTGCTATGAAGTTTATAAATGATGTAACTGAAGCTCTTGACAAGAAGCAGTGCTGTCTTTCCCTCTTTATTGACTTTTCAAAGGCATTTGATACTGTTGATCATGTCATTTTAATCAAACGTCTTTCAGCTATTGGTTTTTCTCAGCAAGCAGTTGGATGGTTTGCAAATTACCTCACAAGTAGAACTCAGGCTGTTCAGATAGAAGGTTCCTCCTCGGACGTACTGCAAGTGAAAAAGGGTGTCCCTCAAGGTTCTGTGTTGGGCCCCTTATTATTCACTATTTACATAAATAATCTTGGACAGAATATTCCGAACTCAACTTTCCATTTCTATGCTGATGATACTGTCATATACTGCACAGCACCCACTCTTGCTGAGGCTTTTAAACATCTACAACATGCATTTGACAGAGTACAAGAACAACTTTGCTATCTTCAACTGGTTTCAAATGCAGAGAAAACAAAGTGTATGCTCTTTACCACATCAAAAACTGTAAGATCATCACTGTGTGAGAACATTTTAACAAGAAATGGGCAACAAATTATGTTAGTATCTGCTTTTAAATATTTAGGATTTTTAATTGATGACCACTTGAGTTTTAAGGAGCACATTCAGTATGTTGTAAAAAAAACCTGAAACTTTTACTGGGATTTTATTATAGAAACAAGTCTTGCTTTTCTTTTACTGTGAAACAGAAATTGGTGGAAACAACCTTTTTACCTGTTATTGACTATGGAGATGTGTTGTACATGAATGCTACTGCTGCTTGTCTCCACAAGCTGGATAGTGTGTACCACGGGGCACTGAGATTCATCACCAACTGCGCTCCCCTTACTCACCATTGTGTGTTATACTCAATGGTTAACTGGACATCTTTATGTGCTCGACGCCTCAATCATTGGTATGTTTTCATCTACAAAACCATTCTTTTAACAAAGAAACAAGGAAGTCACAATCTTCGTTCAATGAATGTTCTGCAATTTGTCGTCCCCAAAGTAAGAACTGAACTGGGCAAGAAAGCATTTAGGTTTTCAGCACCGAAGGCTTGGAATAACCTACAATCGAACATTAAACTTCAAACCCTAGTTACGTTGAATGAGTTTAAAGCTTCTGTGAAAGGATTGCAGTCTACCTTGTCTGTATGCACATGTGTCATGTGAGCAAGTTTTAATGTTGTAAATGTGATGTTTTATGTATTTGTTTACTGTTTTTAATGTAACCTTGCTGCTGCCCTCTCGGCCAGGTCTCCCTTGGAAAAGAGATCTTTGATCTCAATGGGATTTTACCTGGTTAAATAAAGGCTAATAATAATAATTCCTGGTTTCTGGTTCGTGTTTTCCTTTTTTTATTTTTGAACATTAAAACCATGTTTCCTTGTACCAAGCCTGCTGCCATCTCTGCATCTTGGGGTTCGTCAACAACACACCTTGACATAATAATCCAGCCAAATTCGAATCTCGCAGAGATGTCCATGGCGGAGAGGCTTAACAAAGCATTAGAATTAATGGCTAAATTGAAGAGGAGTTCGGCCGCATTTCAAGCCCTCTCCCACCCATCCCTTTCGTCTGTGGGCCTGTCTCGGGACGTCTGGGATCCGTCCCTTGAGGGGGGGGGCTAGGAGTGGTTGTGCAGCTGGGGAGGCACAGCTACTCCTCGCCCCAGTGGGTCTGCAAGATATGGCGCCATCTCCGAGGGGTCTGCAACAGACGGCGCCATCTCCGAGGGGTCTGCAACCTATGACGCCACCATGCACTCCGGTGGGCCGGCAGACGCCACCATGCACTCCGGTGGGCCGGCAGACGCCACCATGCACTCCGGTGGGCCGGCAGACGCCACCATGTACTCCGGTGGGTCTACAACCTACGGCACCACCACCCTCCTCCCCGGTGGGCCAGCAGAGGGCGCCACCACCCTCCTCCCAGGTGGGCCAGCAGAGGGCGCCACCACCCTCCTCCCCGGTGGGCCAGCAGAGGGCGCCACCACCCTCCTCCCCGGTGGCCCAGCAGAGGGTGCCACCACCAACCTCCCCGGTGGGCCAGCAGAGGGCACCACCACCAACCTCCCCGGTGGGCCAGCAGCAGAGGGCGCCACCACCCTCGTCTCCGGTGGGCCAGCAGCAGAGGGCGCCACCACCCTCGTCTCCGGTGGGCCAGCAGCAGAGGGCGCCACCACCCTCGTCTCCGGTGGGCCAGCAGCAGAGGGCGCCACCATCGTCTCCGGTGGGCCAGCAGAGGGCGCCACCATCGTCTACGGTGGGTACTCACACGCCGGCGGACGAGCCGCCTCGCCAATTGCGGCGGCGTTCAACTCGCCGTCGCCACCTAACTCTTCCCCGCTGGTTGCGGGGACACTTGGCCTGGTGGCCCACCTCCTTGTCCTCCCTCCACCCTCCCGTGACTTTGGACTTTTTTTTTTTTGGAAGGGGGTTGGGGGGATTTTCTAGAACGTCTGGTATCCGTTTTGGGAAGGGGGGCTACTGTCAGGCTTGCCCCTGACAGTTTGGTTGTGTTTTCGTTTTTCCTCTGTGTGTATAGTATTTCCTGTCAGTGCTCTTGTTTTGGTTCTGTTTCCTGTTTTTCCCTGAGTGCTGTATCCCCTCAGCTGTGGCTGATTGGCACCTGGCCACACCTGGTGTCAATCAGCCAGCTGCTATTTATACCTGCCCTACCCTCCAGTCACTGCTGGATTATTGATTGTCATTGTCATTGTCATCACTACCTGTCGTTGCTAGCTATGTGCGTTAAGCTATTCCCTGGATCCTGACTCCTGTTCCTGCTTCCTGGTTCGTGTTTTCCTTTTCTTATTTTTGAACATTAAAACCATGTTTCCTTGTACCAAGCCTGCTGCCATCTCTGCATCTTGGGGTTCGTCAACAACACACCTTGACACTGTTTTGTTTGATCAATCCGTTTTACTGCCATGTTACAGGTATGGTTTGTGTGAAAATAAACATTTACAACAAAATACTTGGCAGCAATGTTCCCTCTAATTGTTCATATGTCTGAGCAAACAAAAACTCCCTGAGCATTCAGTGGAGCACATGTGAGCAACATCACATGTGGCAATACCAGCAGCACACCAATCTTTTATAATAACACTCAAATGAGAGGAGTCATTTTCATGAGATTATTTAGTAATATTAGTGATTTGGCCCACTCGTAATTAAAATAAAAGAAATCTTGTTTTTCATAAGCTATGGATTAGTATTGTACAATATGTCTGGGTGGGGTCCTGCTTTGGAAATCATTTGTACCCCTTTTCAGAGATAACATTTAGGGGGCGGCATGGCGTAGTGGGTAGAGCAACCGTGCCAGAAACCTGAGGGTTGCAGGTTCGCTCCCCGCCTCTTACCATCCAAATATCGCTGCCGTTGTGTCCTTGGGCGGGACACTTCACCCTTTGCCCCCGGTGCCACTCACACCGGTGAATTGAATGATAGGTGGTGGTCGGAGGGGCCGTTGGCGCAAATTGCAGCCACGCTTCCGTCAGTCTACCCCAGGGCAGCTGTGGCTATGAAAGTAGCTTACCACCACCAGGTGTGAATGTTTGATGGGTTCTACATGTAAAGCGACTTTGGGTACTTAGAAAAGCGCTATATAAATCCCAGTTATTATTATTTAGTTCCCCTTAAACATCCTCATGTTGCACAATGAAATGTAAACAGGATGAAGTGTGCATTCCTGTAACTTTCTCTAGTAACAGCATTCCATGATTAATATCAATAAATTAACATTAATAATAAATGACAGAATAAGCACACGTATGACTGAGGAGTCAGTGTTTGTGTTGTCCAACTTTTTGTGTGGCCGTAAACGCACCAGTGGCTTAGTGCTATGCGTGTTGGTGACAGATGACAAGTTGCTTTTGGCCTGCTTTGTACGGCAGAAAATGACTAGTTTTTCGAGATAGAAGTTTTTTTACTCGTGTTTTTGGTGTGGTTATGGCCGAATATAAACAGTTTTGCTCAGTAAAGAGATCGATATAATTCCTGTCCTCGAAGCATCTCGATAGACGTTACAATAATTGAACGGTGTTGACGAACACCGTTAGGGCCGCTTGTTGTCACTGTCAGTCAGAGTTGCATTGCAAAATTACACAGAATAAATGTGTTTATTTATTTATGTATTTATTATTTTTTTTATTCAGATGGGTTTGATTTGGTGCGCGGCATATACAGTATTTGCTGTGCGCAGAGGACGCTTGAGCAGTGCGCAATTGCGCAGGCGCGCACCTTAGAGGGAACGTTGCTTGGCAGTCCATGTCTTGTTGAAAACACGCCATTCGTCATCGACTTTTCTCTTTTTAGCGTCTCGTGTGTAAACCGTGCATCACTTGTCGCTGTGCACCTTCACTCACAGGTTACACCCGGACATACGTCCATAAATAACACTTTTCAAAATAAAAGCAGCACAGTTGTATTGCGCGCACGACATAGATGTTTTTTCAACTTTATTTTGTAATTTGTGATTGCCGCTGTTCACATTCACTCACAATCACGTCCACATGGAAGTAATACAAATAATACTTTTTAAAATTGATTTTGTAATTTATGATTGGTCTCACGCGGGCCGGACAGGGACGCACAAAGGGTCGGATGTGGCCTGCGGGCCGCAGAATGTATATACGTATATGTATATACATACATATATACATATATATTTGTTTAAGTCTTAAAGGGGAACATTATCACCAGACCTATGTAAGCGTCAATATACTGTATACCTTGATGTTGCAGAAAAAAGACCATATATTTTTTTGACCGATTTCCGAACTCTAAATGGGTGAATTTTGGCGAATTAAACGCCTTTCTATTATTCGCTCTCGGAGCGATGACGTCACAACGTGGCGTCACATCGGGAAGCAATCCGCCATTTTCTCAAACACAGAGTCGAATCAGCTCTGTCATTTTCCGTTTTTTCGACTGTTTTCCGTACCTTGGAGACATCATGCCTCGTCGGTGTGTTGTCGGAGGGTGTAACAACACGAACAGGGACGGATTCAAGTTGCACCAGTGGCCCAAAGACGCGAAAGTGGCAAGAAATTGGACGTTTGTTCCACACACTTTACCGACGAACGCTATGCTACAACAGAGATGACAAGAATGTGTGGATATCCTGCGACACTCAAAGCAGATGCATTTCCAACGATAAAGTCAAAGAAATCTGCCGCCAGACCCCCACTGAATCTGCCGGAGTGTGTGAGCAATTCAGGGACAAAGGACCTCGCTAGCACGGCAAGCAATGGCGGCAGTTTGTTCCCGCAGACGAGCGAGCTAAACCCCCTGGATGTCTTGGCTCACACCGTCCCTTAAACTGGACGGATCAGCTTTCAGGAAAAGAGCGCGGATGAGGGTATGTCTACAGAATATATTAATTGATGAAAATTGGGCTGTCTGCACTCTCAAAGTGCATGTTGTTGCCAAATGTATTTCATATGCTGTAAACCTAGTTCATAGTGGTTAGTTTCCTTTAATGCCAAACAAACACATACCAATCGTTGGTTAGAAGGCGATTGCCGAATTCGTCCTCGCTTTCTCCCGTGTCGCTGGCTGTCGTGTCGTTTTCGTCGGTTTCGCTTGCATACGGTTCAAACCGATATGGCTCAATAGCTTCAGTTTCTTCTTCAATTTTGTTTTCACTACCTGCCTCCACACTACAACCATCCGTTTCAATACATGCATAATCTGTTGAATCGCTTAAGCCGCTGAAATCCGAGTCTGAATCCGAGCTAATGTCGCTATACCTTGCTGTTCTTTCCGCCATGTTTGTTTGTGTTGGCTTCACTATGTGACGTCACAGGAAAATGGACGGGTGTATATAACGATTGTTAAAATCAGGCACTTTGAAGCTTTTTTTTTAAGGATATTGCGTGATGGGTAAAATTTTGAAAAAAAACTTCGAAAAATATAATAAGCCACTGGGAACTGATTTTTAATGGTTTTAACCATTCTGAAATTGTGATAATGTTCCCCTTTAAACATTACATCAGTATGAAAGATAAGATTGACTCACCTTAAAAAGAGACTTATCCAGCCTCTCGACATCCAACTGATGCAGGTTACCAATCAAGGGAAGACGTCTGGGCCCAGGAGGACGCTTCTGTTTATCTTGGAAAGTCCAACTGGAGTACAAAAGATAGACGGCCAGCAAGCCTGCAAGAAGCCCCAACCAGGAGGCCAAAGCAGGAGCCTGCAGGAGCTCTTCAAACATGCTGTGTCAGGGCACAAACACACTTGCTGCACACGCTCAGTGGCTCTCTATAAAAGCTGAGGAGGATCTGTTCCTCCAATCACACTCCAGTGGGCGTGTTGACACAGTCCCGTCAACCAAATAAATCCATTCAAACAAAGAATACAAAGTTCATAGAGGCATGTCAGGTGATCAACACCCTGTACTCACTCTGTACTACTTTACAAAAGTGCATTGTTATTTTCCTCATACTTCTAAATTAATGTCTATATATGAACAATTAAAAGTGTTTTTAGAATTTCAGAAAATAAATACTTCATTACTGCACTTCATGCATTTATTCGATTACTACCTTTGGTATTATATAAATCTTATCTTCGTCCTGCGATGAAGTGGCGACTTGTTCAGGGTGTACCCTGCTTCTTCCTTGAATGTATCTGGGATAGGCTCCAGCACCCCCCCCCCCCCCCACAACCCCGTGAGGGACAAGCGGTGGAACATGGATGGATGGATAAATCTTATCTTATGCGTTAACTCACGCACATTTCCAAAATGCGTCTCTCTGGCCATTTGGGATCCGCAACTTTAGTTGTATTGGCCCACAGTTAAACAAAAAAATATACAGTAAAAATGTAAAACAAATGCATATTTAATGAAAAAAACTGAACTTTTAATATCAATAACTAATGATAATACACTTTAGCCTTGTTCGCACTGCAGGTCAATTCCGAATTTTCTGTTCATATGCGACCTGTATCAGCTTTTTTCATGTCAGTGTGAACAGTGCAATTCCGATTTTAAAAAAAAATATCCGAACCAGGCCTCTTATGTGTGGATATGAATATATACGCATCCATCCATCCATTTTTTACCTCTTGTCCCTTTCACACATTACACACACACACATATATATATATACACACAAACATACAGTATATATATATATATATATACATACATATATACCAGTGACGTGCGGTGAGGTTCATGACTGGTGAGGCACTGACTTCATCACAGTCAGATTTATAAACATATGAACCCTAAAGAGTATCTTATTTACCATTTGATTGGCAGCAGTTAACGGGTTATGTTTAAAAGCTCATACCAGCATTCTTCCCTGCTTGGCACTCAGCATCAAGGGTTGGAATTGGGGGTTAAATCACCAACAATTATTCCCGGGCGCGGCGCCGCTGCTGCCCACTGCTCCCCTCACATCCCAGCGTGTGATCAAGGGGATGGGTCAAATGCAGAGGACAAATTTCACCACACCTAGTGTGTGTGACAATCATTGGTACTTTAACTGATTGCCGTTGTTAGGCCTGTTTTTGGGGGGCTCAAGCGTGGTTAAGAGGGGAGGAGTATATTTACAGCTAGAATTCACCAAGTCAAGTATTTCATATATATATATATATATATATATATATATATATATGTATATATATATATACACACACAAGAAATATGTGACTTTCAGCGAATTCTAGCTATATATATATATATATATATATATATATATATATATATATATATATATATATATATATAAATAAAATACTTGAATTTCAGTGTTCATTTATTTACACATATACACACACAACACTCATCTACTCATTGTTGAGTTAAGGGTTGAATTGTCCATCCTTGTTCTTTTCTCTGTCACTATTTTTCTAACCATGCTGAACACCCTCTCTGATGATGCATTGCTGTGTGGCACGCTCAAATGTGCTTTCATCAAATGCACTAGATGGCAGTATTGTCCTGTTTAAGAGTGTCACAACATTGCTGTTTACGGCAGACGAACTGCTTTACCGTAGATGAAAACGTGACTGCTGTTGTTGTGTGTTGTTACCGCGCTGGGAGGACGTTAATGAAACTGCCTAACAATAAACCCACATAAGAAACCAAGAACTCGCCCTCCATCATTCTACAGTTATAACGTGATTGGGCAGGTACGATGTTTGTATTGTGGGAAAGCGGACTCAGGTCCGCATGGACCTGAGTCCGCCTGAATTTCGGGAGATTTTCGGGAGAGGCGCTGAATTTCGGGAGTCTCCCGGAAAATCCGGGAGGGTTGGAAAGTACCTTCCCCAAGACAAGCCCTGCGGCCTGCGAAGAGAATCTCAGTGAATCGAAAAAGCAAATAACGTAAAATAAGAAAGAAAGAGAGGTTGTACCTGCAGAGAAGGGCAAGCGACGAGTCCAAGGACTTGGTGGCAGGGTTTTCTTGACTTGACCTCAGGATTGGGTACTGGCAGGTCCCACTCTCACCCAAGTACAAACCAAAGACTGCCTTTTGCACCACTGGAGTACTGCTGCAGTTTTAATTAATGAACTTTGGTCTGTGTAATGCCCCTGCCACTTTTGAGAGGTTGATGGACAGTGTGCTAGCTGGGGTTCCTTGTCAAAAGTGTTTAGGCTTCCTTGACGACCTCTTAGTGCATGGAAGCTCATTAGAAGACAGCCTTGATGCACTGCAGAATGTGCTGTGGAGAGTGGTGGCCACAGGCCTGAAGCTCCATCCTGACAAGTCTCTTTATGGAGAAAGAAGTGGAGTTTTGGCGGCATACATTGGGACGTGAGGGCATCAGCAAGCTAGCTTGAAGAAAAGATCCATTCTGTTAAGAGCTGGCCCACACCTGCAGACCAGACTCAGCTCCTGAGTCTGGCCTCCAAGTACAGGCGGATGGTTGCAGAAAGATTGGGACCAACTTGAACAAGGAATGTCAACAGGCATATGATAACCTCAGGAGAGCACTGACTGAATCCCCAGTACTACCACCCCCTGACCCAACGCCGCCCTTTTTCTTAGACATGGATGCCAGCAACGTCTGGCTGGGAGCAGTGCTGTCACAAAAAGGGCCGGACAGCGGAAAAGTCATGGCGTATTTCAGCCGCATAGCGAGGAGGTATGTTAACCGCGCAGCGTTGTTTGTAGGACCAGTTCCGAATTGAGTCGGTCGTCTTCGACGAGACGAGATGGAGAGAACAGTGGAAGTTAGCAGAACCATCTAGGCTGCACCACTACATCGACGACCCCACAGACGTCTCCGGCCAGGAACTGCCGCGGAAGAAGTGGACAACCCTGAACCGCTTGAGGACCGGCGTCGGACGCTACGGAGCAGCAATGAACAGGTGGGGCCTTGCGGAAGATGCCTCCTGCGAGTGTGGGGACCCAGTCCAGACAGTAGAGTATATAGTAACTAGTTGCCCCAAACACCGGAGATCGAATGGCGAACAAGGTCTGATTGACCTGGACGATGACACGTTGACCTGGCTTGCCTCAACAGAGCTGAAAATCTAAAGACACACGACAGAAGAAGAAGACCGTGAAGATCCTGGACTAATGATACTTCAATCGGTATTTTCTTATCCACCTGACCGCCGTAATGACATTCGGTTCAGCTGCCGCTGCATACACATTAAAATCAGCTTGGAATAATTACAAATGAGAAGCAACACCACACAAAAGATTGTAACACAACAATTAAGAGTTATACAGTTTCAAGTGAACACTACTTAACGCACGATCGCTGCTACCGTGCTTCATCAACCGTTCTCATCTCCAAGTCAGTTTGTCGCCTGCGACAGGGCTACTACTGGGGACAGCAGCGCAGAGACGTAGACGACTGTTGCTGCAGCTGTGATGGCTGTTCTTTACACAAGGGGTGTGTATTAGTGGCCATGGAATATTTAACAAAATGGCCAGATGCATATGCTGTCCCAGACTAAGAGGCTCTTAGGATGTTCAGCCAGTTTGGGACAGCTACCATCCTTCACAGCGACAAGGGCCACAATTTCAAGTCCAAGGTGTTTGCAGCCCTATGTGACCGCTTGGGAATGCAGAAAACCCACACTGAAGAGGTTTAACCGGACGTTG
This sequence comes from Nerophis lumbriciformis, assembly GCF_033978685.3. NCBI lineage: Eukaryota > Metazoa > Chordata > Actinopteri > Syngnathiformes > Syngnathidae > Nerophis > Nerophis lumbriciformis. The sequence goes on from NC_084569.2 coordinate 13,871,680, forward strand.
GCACAACAACTAGCCCCAGCGGGACTGGGACACCCACCTTTCACAGGTTCTCCTGGCCGACAGGTTGGCTGTGAAGGACTCCAACCAGTGCACGCCTGCTTTGCTGATGCTGAGAAGAGAGCTGCACACCCCTGCAGAGGTCGCTTTTGGCAGACCACCGGTTGCTCCAGCTGTTCCACCTGGCCTGGAATATGCGAAGAAGCTGCAGGACCGGATGGAATCCGCACAAACCTTCGCCAGAGACCAGCTGTAAAACGCCGGGTCGCGTCAAAAGGGCATCTAGGATGTTACCACAACAGAAAGACACTTCTAAGCGAGAAAACTTGTGTGGGTCTACAGGCCGATGCAGGAAAAAGGGGTCGTCTCCCAAGCTGGACATCAGCTCGGAGGGGCCCTGCAGGGTGGTGGAGGGGGTTGTGGAGGTAGTCTACAGGGTCTACAGGTTTATTTATTAAATCATTTAGATTAATTAGTTAATTACAACATAATATTGGATGGTGTGGGGAGGCTGGGCCGGCGGACCGACGGCGCCCGCTTCAAGATGGTGGCGAGGAGGCGTGGACGAGCGAGCGGCAAGGCGGGGCGCTGGGAGCGACGCTGCAATCAGCATAATGTGCGTGGAACAGTGCAATCACCCTCTCGGACCGTATAAGAGGGCGAGAGACGTGAACATCGGGAGGAGACGGAGAAAAGGCAGCTGCTGAAAAGCACGCCAAAGGCGACGTGCTGCTGAAAAGCAGACGGCGGACGGGAGGAAACCATCCTCTGCTACCACGCGAACGACAGCGACGTGCTGCTGAAAAGTAGACGGCGGGCGGAAGGAAACCATTCGTGTGCTCACGTAAGAAAAGGCAGCTGCTGAAAAGCCCGCCAAAAACTCTTGTTACTGAAAAAAATAAAGAAGTCTAAACCATCTCACGACAATGTCTTCCCTGGAATGGTCTTGAGAACCCGCACGGCAGTAAGCACTGCCACAGATGGTCTTGCATATTTTTATTGTCATTTCCCATACCCAAAATGATCTGCACCCTTTTTTTTTTTAAAGATGTCAACACACACAGAGTTGCAGCTTTGACCATGCCCTTTCACAGCAACATCAACGCCAAATTTTGGGGCGAGTTTAGAGCAAAACGTGTGTGTAAAGTACAACTTGTAACACTGAACTTGCATTTTTAATGTTATTTTTGCATATTGCATCATTTTGTTTGACTGTATAGTGGTTACATTGTATTATGAGAAGATAGTGACATTATCAGGACGGTACAAATTTGCATTTACTTATTCATCTATAATATACAAACCCCGTTTCCATATGAGTTGGGAAATTGAGTTAGATGTAAATATAAACAGAATACAATGATTTGCGAACATATTTGAAGTTCAAACTGATAAAACATTTTTTTTTTGCAAATAATCATTAACTTTAGAATTTGATGCCAGCAACACGTGACAAAGAAGTTCGGAAAGGTGGCAATAAATACTGATAAAGTTGAGGAATGCTGGAACATCCCACAGGTGAACAGGCAAATTGGGAACAGGTGGGTGCCATGATTGGGTATAAAAGTAGATTCCATGAAATGCTCAGTCATTCACAAACAAGGATGGGGCGAGGGTCACCACTTTGTCAACAAATGTGTGAGCAAATTGTTGAACAGTTTAAGAAAAACCTTTCTCAACCAGCTATTGCAAGGAATTTAGGGATTTCACCATCTACGGTCCGTAATATCATCAAAGGGTTCAGAGAATCTGGAGAAATCACTGCACGTAAGCAGCCAAGCCCGTGACCTGCGATCCCTCAGGCTGAACTGCATCAACAAGCGACATCAGTGTGTAAAGGATATCACCACATGGGCTCAGGAACACTTCAGAAACCCACTGTCAGTAACTACAGTTGGTCGCTACATGTGTATGTGCAAGTTAAAACTCTCCTATGCAAGGCGAAAACCGTTTATCAACAACACCCAGAAACGCCGTCGGCTTCGCTGGGCCTGAGCTCATCTAAGATGGACTGATACAAAGTGGAAAAGTGTTCTGTGGTCTGACGAGTCCACATTTCAAATAGTTTTTGGAAACTGTGGACGTCGTGTCCTCCGGACCAAAGAGGAAAAGAACCATCCGGATTGTTATAGGCGCAAAGTTGAAAAGCCAGCATCTGTCATGGTATGGGGGTGTATTAGTGCCCAAGACATGGGTAACTTACACATCTGTGAAGGCACCATTAATGCTGAAAGGTACATACAGGTTTTGGAGCTACATATGTTGCCATCCAAGCAACGTTACCATGGACGCCCCTGCTTATTTCAGCAAGACAATGCCAAGCCACGTGTTACATCAACGTGGCTTCATAGTAAAAGAGTGCGGGTACTAGACTGGCCTGCCTGTAGTCCAGACCTGTCTCCCATTGAAAATGTGTGGCGCATTATGAAGCCTAAAATACCACAACGGAGACCCCCGGACTGTTGAACAACTTAAGCTGTACATCAAGCAAGAATGGGAAAGAATTCCACCTGAGAAGCTTGAAAATGTGTCTCCTCAGTTCCCAAACGTTTACTGAGTGTTGTTAAAAAGAAAGGCCATGTAACACAGTGGTGAACATGCCCTTTCCCAACTACTTTGGCACGTGTTGCAGCCATGAAATTCTAAGTTAATTATTATTTGCAAAAAAAAAAAAAAAACGTTTATGAGTTTGAACATCAAATATCTTGTCTTTGTAGTGCATTCAACTGAATATGGGTTGAAAAGGATTTGCAAATCATTGTATTCCGTTTATATTTACATCTAACACAATTTCCCAACTCATATGGAAACGGGGTTTGTAATCAACAATTACAAAACAAAATGTATATGGTTTTAGACCACTTTAAAACAATTACATACACATTGTCTAATATAGAGTAGGTAAAAAAAATAATATTTCATTTTGGTCATTATTAGCAGTCCTTTGATATTCTTATCCAGTTATAATGTTAATAATGTTAATCATTGATCCAAAATTGACAGACTGAGTGCAAAGGTATTAGACACTCCTTTTACTTTTATCCAAACAACTCCTCCTTAGTGGCGACTGACAGCACACAACTGGTGTGGTAGAGGACTGAGTGTAAAGCCCACCACTGGGGTCAAATCCAGCTCATCCTCTGACATCCCGGGTGCAGGGGTGAATCGATAGCGCTGCAGGAGGTGTGTGAAGAAGAGGAAGAGCTCCATCCGGGCCAGACCTTCCCCAAGACAAGCCCTGCGGCCTGCAAAGACAATATTTATGAATCTAAAAAGCAAGTAACTAAAAAAAAAGAAAGAAAGAGAGGTTGTACCTGCAGAGAAGGGCAAGAAAGCATCCCTCCTGATGAATTTACCCTCCTCGTCCAGGAAGTGGGAAGGGTTGAAGGTGTTTGGTGTCTCCCACTCACTCTCATCATAGAGGACAGATGTCAGCAGAGGGAGCACAGTGGTCCCCTTGGTGCACCAAGTGACAAAAAACATTATGTTTTGACTTGATTGTGGTCCTTTATTTACAGAGCAGCAGCTGACCTTTTCAATGAAGTATCCCTGGAAGGTGACGTCTCTGCTGGTGCTGTGAGGGATGGACATGGGGACAATGTTGGAGAACCTCTGCATCTCGTGGATGACAGCATCGATGTAAGGCAGGTTCCTCCTGTCCTCCATTGTGATCTGACGGTCTCCCACCACCCTACTAAGCTCCTCCTGGACCCGATCTGCAGGAAATAGACCACTGATTGTAATGCCACTCTACCACTACTCTCTCATGCAATATTATTATGATTTGCACCTTGTATTTGAGGGTTTTTGGCCATTAAAAGTAGACTCCAGCAAAGAGTGTTTGATGTTGTGTCAGTTCCAGCCCCAAACAGATCCGTCACGCTGCTGACCAGGTTGTCATCATGGTAGTGCACCCTCTGAGCGTCAGACTCCTTACGAAAGACGTCAGCAATGTTTTACGTGCACGGTTGCATTAACAAAAGGTAAAATGTAAATGTAAACACAATGACGTCCTACCTTCAGACTCAGCTTACGTGTGCAGAAAGCATCGACAAAGCACCGACATATGTCAGGATTGAAAGTCTCCCTTAGTTTGTTTATTAAGTGCAACATATGCCGGTTGTTATCCTGCACTGTTTTCATGAAATCCCTCCAGTTTTTAAGCCAGGGACCCAGCATTGGAAACGTATTGTAGATCTGTCATGGAACAAAATAGACATTATTCCCTTTGGTGAGTAACACAAACATCACTTTTAAAGAACAATAATGCTGAATAAGTGAATTTTAAATTGAACAAATCCACTGGACACAAAGGGTTCCAAAATAAAACCGCCTATTTTTATAACACCCAAACAGTGTAAATAAAAAAATAAAAACTTTTTTAATAATTAAACTTGTTTGTATGAAAACTTATCTTATACGTTTTATATTTATTGTCCAAAACCCACATAACTTTTTTTTTTTTTTATTCAATTGTCATTTTTTTAATTTATTCAAATTAGGAAGCACATATTAATCAATGTGTCAGCAAAAATAGCTTCAACTTAAATATGCTGGATCAGCAGAAAAGCTAAATTGCAACCATCGTCCTGAGGCAGGGAGAAAAACAAAAACACACAGACACTAGGGACACAATAGCAAACGATACAACACAGGTACCGGTAATCAGGGTTTTAAAAGAGAGTCCAAGGAGTGGTTCATGTGTAGGAACATGACTGAATTGACGTCAACCAATTTTTAAGGACCCCTTTAAATGTCAGTGTGGAGGGGGGCGTGGCCTGCGGGCCTGCCGCGGAACGGGGTGTGCAAGGACCGGCCTCGAAGACAGCGACAGGTGAGTAGATGGCCCAGGTGAGGCTTGTTATCTAATCACCTGTCGCCTTTATTAGCAGCAGCCGGGACGAGACACGGGTGGGAGTTGGAGCCCGAGAAAGACACACAAACTGAAACACGCTGGACTGAAAAGTCCGAAAATATATTGCTGGAAAGCAATCCCTGCATGACAATAAAAGACTGTTACCTCAGACTGCCGGGCTCACAAGAAGAATCTTTGTGTCAGGAGAACCCACAGGAGGGCAACCTCTACAGTCAGGAAGGTCCCACAGCTTCTTGTGTTCTCCGCTAAAGTATTCCATAATGTTGTGCCTCTAATAGACGGAACCATTTGGCTGAATTTAGTATTGTGCCTTTGAACTTACTACAGTCTCCCCTGGTTAGTGCTCTGGTTCTGTTTATTCACAATACCATATAACAAATACAATAGTAGTAAAATATCATCATTTAAAGATGTTGGTATGTGAAAGGGTCCCCCAAATAAGCTAGAAGAAGCTTTTGACAGGGGGTCCAGAGGATAGAATATACATGAAATGATGGAATATACATGGAATGATGGAACGTGGTAGCAAGTACAACAACAATAAACAACGCTATATGATTAACACAAGATAATAGTACTAAAGCAAGCATACACATACATACATACATTCATTCAACCATGCAAAACCCAACAGTAGTCTACCCTACATGAGGCCTTAAATATAGGTGGTTAATAGATAAGTTTTTAGTTTATTTTTGAAGTTGGAGAATGGATACAGCATCTTGAGGTTCTCATTAAGCCGGTTCCAAATCTTTGGTCCCCTGCATACAACACTTCGAGCGGTACAATCCAGTAAACGATGTTTCCCTGATATCAAATCTAAGTTACGAGTGTTGTGGGCATGCTGGGGATGGTAGATAGGAACCAAGCTACAGAGCCTTAAATTCAGACTGTAAATGACTTGATAGGTTAAACAAGCATTTTGATAAATATTGAACTCTGTCAGTCTTAAGAGATGATAATTATGGAATAGATGTCGAGTGGGGGCATTAAACTTGGACCATGACAGGGCCCGTATAATTTTCTTTTGCATAGATTCTAATTTGTGGAGGTAGGTAGGGAAGGTGTTACACCAGATGACATTACAGTAGTTTAGATGTGGTTCAAAGAGAGTTTTATATAGTGTGAGTAGAGCATAAAGAGGAAGATAATGACGAAGGTGAAAGAACAGGCCAACATATTTGGATAATTTGTTTAACAGATGGCTAATGTGACATTTGAAATTGAGGTATTCGTCAATGATGACCCCCAGGAATTTTGTGGAGTACACTCTCTGTATTTCCTGCCCATTGATGTTGATATGGCAGTGCTCAGTATTTGTCCGGTTTTTATTAGATCGAAATAGAATAAAATTTGTTTTATTTACATTAAGTGAGAGCTTATTGCATTTGAACCAGGTATCTACTTTCACAAGCTCTGAATTGACAGTTACTTGTAGATCGTGTAGGCTCCTGTGTGAGGTAAACAAATTTGTATCGTCAGCAAAAATTATTTTATGAAAAGTTTCGGAGGAGTTTACAAAATCATTTATGTATAGGATAAAGAGGAGAGGCCCCAAGATGGATCCCTGGGGAACCCCATAATTTATGGTCATACAGGGTGAATTGTGATCATTGACGCATACACATTGCTGCCTTCCGTATAGGTAAGAGCGGAACCAATCGAGAGGTACCCCTCTGACACCATAGTGATATAGTTTATACAATAAGATCTCAAAGTCTATTGTGTCAAAGGCCTTGGATAGATCCAAAAAAATGCCAATACCGCATTTTCCTTCTTCAATACAGTCATTGACCTTTTCCAAAAGGTCGAGTATAGCCATACAGGTGGTGCTTTTTTTACGAAAACCATATTGGGAGGGGACAAGGATATTTAGTTTTTCCAGAAAGCCATTCAGTCGGTTATAGACCACTTTCTCAAATATTTTTGAAAATGTTGGTAAAATTGAAATTGGCCTATAATTGTTCATATTATTTTTATCAGCTGATTTAAAAATTGGGATTATTTTTGCCACTTTGGACATTTTGGGTACAATGCCAGCACTATACAGTGACAGAGAGGATTTATGATCACATTTGCTATGGCTTTCAAGATTTTGCTACATATCCCATCCACTCCAGCTGTATGTGATGACTTTAGGTCCATAATGATCGTATAAAGCTCATTGATGTCGGTTGGCTGCATGAAAAAGGAGCTAGGGTAGCTGCCTGATAAAAATTCTTTAAAGGAATACCCTGGAGGTTGACCTATTTTACTGGATAGGTTTTCCCCAATAGAAGCAAAAAATTTATTAAAACTATTGGCAAGATCAGCCCTATTTGACCCTGTATCCGGAACAACAGGGGGCTTATGTCCCTTGTTGAGAACAGTATTCAACACGTTCCATGTTCTCCTACAATCCCCCTGCGATGCTTGTAATAGTTCAGAATAATAGTTGCGCTTACTTTTCCTGATAATATGAGTTAATTTATTTCTATAATTTGTGTATTTTTCTTTGTTGACAGTAGTAGGGTTCGAAATATAACATTTGTAGAGTTTATTCTTTTGTCTGATGGACTTTAAGATCCCCCTTGTAATCCAGGGATTTTTTTCTGAGGTATGATTTTTGATAATTTTTTCAGGGATTGTTTCCTGAATAGCATCCTGAATCATTTTAATCAGATGTTCATATGCAGCATCAGGACAGGTGCAATTAAACACAGAGTCCCATTTCCTGGCAAGCAGATTATTATTTAGGTGTAGTAGAGTTGTATTGTTGAGTATTTTGGTTTTACCTTTAGGAGGTGGGGAGGAGGGAGTTTTGCCAGAGTCAAAGAATAGTATAATGGGAAAGTGGTCTGTGATATCGGATTGCACCACCCCTGTCACGAGCTTTGTATTACGGATGTTAGTAATAATGTTATCGATTATTGTTTTTGAGGCATCTGTGACTCGAGTGAACCTATTGATGGTGGGGAAGAAGGAAAAAGAATGTAACGTGTTGATAAAGTTCAGTTTTGCTCCATCGTCCTTGGAAATATCAATATTAAAGTCACCAAGAAGGATGCAGTTTTTGTTTAGTTTATTTAGACTGAGTAATAGTTCATCCAATTTGGAAAGAAAAGTGTCAAGAGGTGAGTCAGGAGGACGATAGAGTACACCAACAATTAACTTTTTTCCTTTGTTGTTGATCTCCATGAACAAGGATTCACAGAGATCATCTTCTAGGGTGATGTTACATACTTTGGCATGAAGATTGTTCTGGACATAGAGGCACACACCTCCACCTCTTCCACTGGGTCTATTTTTTACATGTAAATTGTATCCATCCAGTCTAAACAGATCAATATATGAGGAATCAGAAAGCCACGATTCACTACAGGCAATAAAGTTAAACATACAGCTCATATTGGAAAGTAGAGAGACTAAATCAGTGTGATGTTTATTCAGGCTTCTAATATTCAAATGTAAAAATGAGTAATTATAAAGATCATATAAGGACTTTAATTGCTCAGGGTCATAGACATTGCAGTTTATATTATTCTCAATACCAATGCAGTGCTGTAAATCTCCAACTGTGTCAAGGTCTTCAAAACCCATAAAATAATATATGAAAGTAGTCAGGTTTGCCTGCTGGGATGGCATTCAAATAGTAAATACTCATACATGGACACTCCCATTCACACACACTCGTACCATACATACTGGAAAAAGCTGCTTCCATTTAACATAGGATCGCATCTGACTCCACTGTTATTGTCTTTTTCATGGAAAATCGATCAAGAGTAAAAAGGAGCAAGTCCATTTAGAACTTTAAAAATAAGGGAAGCGTCCAAAACCTTTTGATGACTCTCAAAATCTAAAATATTATACTTACTTACAATGTTACAATAATGATAATACAAGGGCTTCATGACGTGAGTTTTAAGCAGTTGAATAAAAGTTAACTTATTTCAGATAAAAACCTTGTTTTTTGTTAAGAAAGCTGGAGTTAGCGTCAAGTGGCAAGTTTGTTCCTATGTTTGGTGTTTTAGTTCCCGTCGAGCACTCTTATTTTGGTTGCACTTTTTGTTTTGTGTGTGTCAACCTACAGTAACTTTACTCCTGCCTTTGGGGGCTGGCTTCACGGACCTTTTTTTTAAATGAACAATCAAGTCAATTTGGCTGTTTTCTGTTGTCGGAACCTTCCACTTTTTGTATGCTACTGTTAAGGGAGAAAAGAACGTTGTGGGTGGTGGGAGGCGTGGCCTGCGGGCCTGCCACGGAACGGGGTGTGCCAGGACCGGCCTCGAAGACAGCGACAGGTGAGTGGATGGCCCAGGTAGGCCTTGTTATCCAATCACCTGTCACCTTTATTAGCAGCAGCCGGAGCGAGACACGTTGTTGGAGTTGGAGTGGGAGCCAGAGAGAGAGACACAGATGCAGAAAAAGACATTTTGCTGGAAAGCAAAAAGCTTGCACTATTTAATGAAAATAAAACAATGTTGTACCCCTGATCCGGGCTCTCGTGGCAGTGTGTGGTGGTACGAGGAACCCACTAGAGGACAACCTCTACAAACGCCTTTAAAAGTGACCTTCATTCTGCCCCAAGGAGATAAACACAATGAAAGCACCCTGTATAGAACTGGTCCACAGTTCCACGACCAGTCGTGCTGTCTGCATATAGAATAACTTTAAACCCGTTGTGACTTTATAAATGTTTAAATAGAGATTGATTCCAGCGGTACGCCGTATTATACAGTATATTCAGTGCTGGAGACATATGTTTGCCAAGGTTCACGGATTGCTTCCTGTTTGTTAATAGAATAGAATAGAAAGGACTTTATTGATCCCTGGGGGAAATTCAGCACCACAGTTCGCTCACAATAGACAAGAATAATAATAAATCATATAATATATATAATATATTATATATATAATATATAAATAATATAAATATATTCTACATATACTACATATATTCTACATTTAAGTGCAGTCAAGAAGGAACATATGCATTATACAGCTGTCGGTATGAAGGATCTCCTGTGTCCTTCCGTGTTGCATTTTGGGAGTCTGAGCCTTCCACTGAACGTGCTTATTCTCCCCGCAAGGTCCGAGTGTAGTGGGTGGGAGGTGTTGTCCATAATGGCTAGGAGTTTTGCTAGACTTCTCCTCTCTGACACCACCGCCAGAGAGTCTAGCTCAAGGGTCGGCAACCCGCAGCTCTAGAGCCGCATGCGGCTCTTTAGCGCCGCCCTAGTGGCTCTCTGGAGCTTTTTAAAAAATGTATGAAAAATGGAAAAAGATGAGGAAAAAAAAAATTTTTTTGTTTTAATATGGTTTCTGTAGGAGGACAAACATGACACAAACCTCCCTAATTGTTATAAAGCACACTGTCAGCTTCATTGATTCGAGTATTTGGCGAGCGCCGTTTTGTCCTACTAATTTTGGCGGTCCTTGAACTCACCTTAGTTTGTTTACATGTATAACTTTCTCTGACGTTCTAGGACGTGTTTTATGCCACTTCTTTTTCTGTCTCATTTTGTCCACCAAACATTTAAGGTTGTGCATGAATGCACAAAGGTGAGTTTTGTTGATGTTATTGACTTGTGTGGAGTGCTAATCGGACATATTTGGTCACTGCAAGCTAATCGATGCTAACATGCTATTTAGGCTAGCTATATGTACATATTGCATCATTATGCCTCATTTGTAGCTATATTTGAGGTCATTTAGTTTCCTTTAAGGCCTCTTAATTCAATTTATATCTCATGACACACTATCTGTATGTAATATGGCTTTTAATTTTTTGCGGCTCCAGACAGATTTGTTTTTGTATTTTTGGTCCAATATGGCTCTTTCAACATTTTGGGTTGCCAACCCCTGGTCTAACTCCACTCCCACCACGTTACTGGCCTTCTCTACCAACTTGTCCAGTCTGTTTGCGTCCCTCGCTCTCAGCCCGCTGCCCCAGCAGGTCACGGCGTACAAGAAGGCGCCCGCCAAAACCGACTCGTAGAACATCTTCAGCATCTTTGTACAGACGTTGAAGGATCCTAATAGAGGCGCGGATCTGTCCCTTCTTGTAGAGTGCCTCAGCGTGTTTTGACCCATTCAGCTTGTTGTCGATGTGTACTCCCAGGTATTTATAATCCTCAACCATGTCCACATCGACCCCCCTGATGGAAACAGGGGTCGCCGGAGTACTCCTCCTCCTTCCCAGGTCCACAACCAGCTACTTGGTCTTTGTCACATTAAGCTGGAGGTGGTTCTTTCCACACCATGTGACAAAGTCCTCCACAAGTGCCCGGTATTCCTCATCGTCATCATCCTCAATACACCCCACTATCGCAGAGTCATCAGAAAACTTCTGAAGGTGGCAGGACTCTGAGTGATAGTGGAAATCGGTGGTGTAGATGGTGAAGAGGAAGGGGGAGAGGACCTCGCCAAACCGCCTACATGTTGTTGTCCTTCAGCTTCCCTTCCAGCTTCCTCCTGTAGTTCTCCTTGGCCTCCCTGAGTCTGGTCTTCAGCAGCCTCTGAACTCTTTTCACCTCATCCCTGTTACCAGCACTTCTTCTCATTCAGTATTGATGTTCTTGGTCACCCACGGCTTGTTGTTTGGGTAGCAGGTGACCGTCCTTGATGGGACATTTGAGTCAACACAGAAGTTGATATAGTCTGTGATGCACTCTGTGAGCCCTTCAATGTCCTATCCATGAGGCTCCATGAGCACCTGCCAGTCAGTTACCTCAAAACAGCCCTGTAGTGTCTCTTGGACCCCTTCTGACCACCTTCTCACTGTTTTTTTGGTCACAGGCTGTCTTTTGACCAGAGGCACATAACAGGGGTTGAGGTAAACAAGGTTGTGGTCTGACCGACCCAGCTCTGGTAGTTGAATGGAGCTATACGCATCCTTGATGTTTGCGTATAGCAGGTCCAGGATCTTATTTCCTCTGGTGTGGTAGCTGACATACTGAGTGAAGTTGGGTAGTGATTTATCCATAGTAACATGGTTAAAATCTCCCGAGATGAGGATGAGAGCTTTCGGGTGCTTGGTTTGGAGTCTGGCTATCGAGCTGTGGATGACGTCACTGGCAGCTGCAGCGTTAGTAGAGGGGGGGATGTATAGTGCCATCATGATAACATGCGGAATTAAGAAGCTTCTTACACAGTCCAAGACCAACCCTTTGATGCCATACTGTTCTAATTTGTTAATTAAAATGTTATGGTTAATATAGTTAAGTCCCGAAACACAAATCTATTGCAATTGTAATTTCTTCCGTTATTTCGATTAATGCCATCAGTGTTGAGATGTTAGCTTAATATCTGTTGGGTTGTTTAGAAACACCGTGCACTTGTTGTGTACTTGATATTGATCCTGAAGTTTGAATGTGCCTTCTGTCACTATAACTATCTATGGTAGCCTTTTCATTGTTTTTTTTAACTTAATTATAATAAATAAACGCATTTTTGTATAAACTTGAAACCACGCCTCATGCCTCATTGGTGCAATGAACTTGTGTGTCATTTGGAACAGTAACAGTCAACTATTTACTTTGGTGAAGCGCCCAAAATAGCATTATCAGTTTTCTTGGTACAAAAACTATCTTTCTGGTGTGCATTTTATTACAGCCATTAGAAACTAATTTTACGTACCACCGCCTCTTCCTTGCTACTTGTAAGTGTACTAATAAAGTGTCTGGGGAGTCCACATAAAGAAAAGCAACACAATGAAGTCATCTTTTTAGGCCTTAAACAAAACCCAACACCAGTGAAGTTGGCACGTTGTGTAAATGGTAAATAAAAACAGAATACAATGATTTGCAAATTATTTTCAACCTATATTCAATTGAATAGACTGCAAAGACAAGATACTTAACATTCGGACTGGTAAACTTTGTTATTTTTTGCAAATATTTGCTCATTTGGAATTTGATGCCTGCAACATGTTACAAAAAAGCTGGCAAAAGTGGCAGAAAAAGACTGAGAAAGTTGAGGGATGCTCATCAAACATTTATTGGGAACATCCCACAGGTGAACAGGCTAATTGGGAACAGGTGGGTGCCATGATTGGGTATAAAAGCAGCTTCCATGAAATGCTCAGTCATTCACAAACAAGGATGGGGCGAGGGTCACCACTTTGTGAACAAATGCGTGAGCAAACTGTCCAACAGTTTAAGAACATTTCCCAACAAGCTATTGCGGGGAATTTAGGGATTTCACCATCTACGGTCCATAATATCATCAAAAGGTTAAAAGAATCTGGAGAAATCAAGCAGCAAGGCTGAAAACCCCCATTGAATGCCCGTGACCTTCGATCCCTCAGGCGGTACTGCATCAAAAAGCGACATCAGTGTGTAAAGGATATCACCACATGGGCTCAGGAACACTTCAGAAAACCACTGTCAGTAACTACAGTTGGTTGCTACAACTGTAAGTGCAAGTTAAAACTCTACTATGCAAAGCGAAAGCCATTTATCAACAACACCCAGAGACACTGCCGACTTCGCTGGGCCCAAGCTCATCTAAGATGGACTGATACAAAGTGGAAAAGTGTTCTGTGGTCTGACCAGTCCACATTTCAAATTGTTTTTGGAAACTATGGATGTCGTGTCCTCCGGAACAAAGAGGAAAAGAACCATCCGGATTGTTATAGGCGCAAAGTTAAAAAAACAGCATATGTGATGGTATGGGGGTGTATTAGTGCCCAAGGCATGGGTAACTTACACATCTGTGAAGGCACCATTAATGCTGAAAGGTACATACAGGTTGAGGAGCAACATATGTTGCCATCCAAGCAACGTTATCATGGACGCCCCTGCTTATTTCAGCAAGACAATGCCAAGCCACACGTTACAACAGCGTGGCTTCATAGTAAAAGACTGTGGGTACACTGCAAAAACTGAAATCTAAGTAAGATTAAACATCTCAAATAAGGGTGATATTTATTATTTTCTGTCTGATAAGATAATTCTTCTCACTAAGCAGATTTTATGTTAGAGTGTTTTACTTGTTTTAAGTGTTTTGGTTCTAAATGATCTCAGTAAGATATTACAGCTTGTTGCTGAGATTTGATGACCTATATTGAGTAAAACATGCTTGAAACTAGAATATCAACTGTTGCAAAGCTGTGTCATCAACACTCACAAGTATAAAAGTGCTTTTTCAAAGTAATAATTTTTATTTCCAGCATGAAAAAAAAAAATCATGACTGACACAATTGTGTCTCATAATTAAAACAGATGACAGCCAAATGGACTTTGCTGTTTTATTTTCAATGAAACAATAGAAAATACGTACTCATATAGTAGTACAGTTGTTATTAGTGAGAATATACTTATTTTAAGGTATTTTGGGGTTCGTTGAGGTTAGCTAATTTTACTTGTTTTGAAAAGTTTTGACAAGTCATATTTTCTTGTTCTATTGGCAGATAATTTTGCTTAGTTCAAATAAAATACCCCTAATTTGTTGTATTTTTTTTTCTTGTTTTTGAACACTGACTTTTTGCAGTGTAGTCCAGACCTGTCTCCCATTGAAAATGTGTGGCGCATTATGAAGCCTGAAATACCACAACGGAGACCCCCGGACTGTTGAACAACTTAAGCTGTACATCAAGCAAGAATGGGGAAGTATTCCACCTGAAACGCTTCAAAAATTGGTCTCCTCAGTTCCCAACCGTTTACGGAGTGTTGTTAAAAGGAAAGGCCATGTAACACAGTGGTAAAAATGCCCATGTCAACTTTTTTGCAATGTGTTGCTGCCATTAAATTTGAAGTTAACTGGGGGTGGGATTAAATAAATTATCTTCTTCCCACTCCCTTTCAGGCAAAACTGGACAATCATGCTTACATACTGTAATTTATATTATAATGTATTGTCTACCCTGTATTTTTTTTTTAATGTCATTGCCTGAAATAAATGAATAAATGGAAAAAAATAAAAAAATAAATACAAATATTTGCAGGTTTCTCAGTTCGAACATTAAATATCTTGTCTTTGCAGTCAAATTATATTCAATTGAATATAAGTTGAAAATGAGTTGCAAATCATGGTATTCTGTTTTTATTTACGATTTACACAATGTGCCAACTTCACTGGTTCTGGGTTTTGTAAAAACGCAATGTGTTGATTGAGTACCAAAAGGGAAGCTGATGCAGACAGACGGCTGCCTTCTCTGTCATTTTCCACCATTTCTTGGAGGACTGGATCTTTGAAGTCAAACCTCTGTCCGAATATGATGGCAGAAATGATATTTGAAGCTGCGTAGGTGATGATCGTTGCGTTGTCAAAGGCTTTGTCTGAGGAAAGAGAGAATGCTTTTGAAACCATACTTTAAAACATGTGGATTTAAGTCAATAAAAAGTTACCTCCATGTTTTTCAAACTCTTCAATCAGGTAGTGACACTCCTCAGTGATTTTCTCCTCACTGAGTCTCTTGCCCATCCCAAAATCTCTCAGAGTCGTTAAGGTAAAACGCCTCATTTCCTTCCAGCTATCACCGTTGGAGAATCCTATGCCTGTAAGCAAGTAACGAGTGTGTTTTACATGAGAAAACAAGTTTTAGTGTCATTTCTATTTAGTGTCATGATCCTGCCACTTTCCCTGTCCTTTTTCTGTCTTGCGGATTTCTCCATCTCAAGTGTACTTTTCTGGGTGTGGGGCCGAGGGTCACAAACAGAGATTTGGCACACATACATATTAAAAGTGCCATTTCAATGTTGTTTATGTGCTTTTATTAGAAAAATAAATAAAAGTTATGGCAATCAAAATAATAATTGTTTAAATGCATATTAAGGTGATAAAATTAGTTTTCTCCAATTACTAGGCCAGGGGTCGGCAACCCAAAATGATGAAAGAGCCATATTGGACCAAAAATACAAAAACAAATCTGTCTGGAGCTGCAAAAAATTAAAAGCCTTATTACATACAGATCGTGTGTCATGAGATATAAATTGAAGTAAGAGGACTTAAAGGAAACTAAATGACCTCAAATATAGCTACAAATGAGGCATAATGATGCAATATGTACATATAGCTAGCCTAAATAGCATGTTAGCATCGATTAGCTTGCAGTGACCAAATATGTCCGATTAGCACTCCACACAAGTCAATAACATCAACAAAACTCACCTTTGTGCATTCATGCACAACCTTAAAAGTTTGGTGGACAAAATGAGACAGAAAAAGAAGTGGCATAAAACACGTCCTAGAACGTCGGAGAAAGTTATCATGTAAACAAACTAAGGTGAGTTCAAGGACCGCCAAAATTAGTAGGACAAAACGGCGCTCGCCAAATACTCGAATCAGTGAAGCTGACAGTGTGCTTTATAACAATTAGGGAGGTTTGTGTCATGTTTGTCCTCCTACAGAAACCATATTAAAACAAAAAATATATTTTTTTCCTCTCATCTTTTTCCATTTTTCATACATTTTTTAAAAAGCTCCAGGGAGCCACTAGGGCGGTGCTAAAGATCTAGAGCCGCGGGTTGCCGACCCCTGTACTAGGCTAATCCAACAAACTAATTGATGGATTACTCCACCCATCCATCCATCTTCTTCCACTTATCCGAGGTCGGGTCGCGGGGGCAGCAGCTTAAGCAGGGAAGCCCAGACTTCTCTCTCCCCAGCCACTTCGTCCAGCTCCTCCCGGGGGATCCCGAGGTGTTCCCAGGCCAGCCGGGAGAGATAGTCTTCCCAGCGTGTCCTGGGTCTTCCCCGTGTCCTCCTACCGGTCGGACGTGCCCGAAACACCTTCCTAGAGAGGCGTTCGGGTGGCATCCTGACCAGATGCACGAACCACCTCATCTGGCTCCTCTCGATGTGGAGGAACAGCGGCTTTACTTTGAGCTCCCGCCGAATGACAGAGCTCTTCACCCTATGTCTAAGGGAGAGCCCCGCCACCCGGCGGAGGAAACTCATTTTGGCTGCTTGTAACCGTGATCTTGTCCTTTCGGTCATGACCCAAAGCTCATGACCATAGGTGAGGATGGGAACGTAGATCGACCGGTAAATCGAGAGCTTTGCCTTCCGGCTCAGCTCCTTCTTCACCACAACGGATCGATACAGCGTCCGCATTACTGAAGACGCCGCACCGATCCGCCTGTCGATCTCACGATCCACTCTTCCCCCACTCGTGAACAAGACTCCGAGGTACTTGAACTCCTCCACTTGGGGCAAGATCTCCTCCCCAACCCGGAGATGGCACTCCACCCTTTTCCGGGAGAGAACCATGAACTCGGACTTGGAGGTGCTGATTCTCATCCCAGTCGCTTCACACTCGGCAGCGAGCCGATCCAGTGAGAGCTGAAGATCTTGGCCAGAGGAAGCCATCAGGACCACATCATCTGCAAATAGCAGAGACCTAATCCTGCAGCCACCAAACCAGATCCCCTCAACGCCTTGACTGCGCCTAGAAATTCTGTCCATAAAGGTTATGAACAGAATCGGTGACAAAGGGCAGCCTTGGCGGAGTCCAACCCTCACTGGAAACGGGTCCGCCTTACTGCCGGCAATGCGGACCAAGCTCTGACACTGATCATGCAGGGAGCGAACCGCCACAATAAGACAGTCCGATACCCCGTACTCTCTGAACACTCCCCACATGGTCGAATGCTTTCTCCAAGTCCACAAAGCACATGTAGACTGGTTGGGCAAACTCCCATGCACCCTCAAGGACCCTGCCGAGAGTATAGAGCTGGTCCACAGTTTCACGACCAGGACGAAAACCACACTGTTCCTCCTGAATCCGAGGTTCGACTATCCGGCGTAGCCTCCTCTCCAGTACACCTGAATAGACCTTACCGGGAAGGCTGAGGATGGATTACTCGATTACTAAAATAATTGATAGCTGCAGCCATACATGAGAGTGTGAATTTCAAATTGAAACTTTAATAGAACTTGAACAATAGACCTAAACTGCATTTAAACTAAACTGAATTACCTTAAAAAAAGATAACTTGAACTAAACAAAACACTGCAACCTAAACTATAAAGAATCCAAAAAAGTTCAAACATGAAAAGGATTAAAAATTGTAACAGTTTTTTAAATGTATTTTATATTTAATGTTATGTAATGTATGTATATGTCTATGTGTTGTTTCACATAATAAACCAGCAGGTCTGTGGGTTTTTACATGGCTTAAAGACAACAATTATTAGAGTAGTTGAAACAAGTTGAAACAACTCCTACTGGTCCAATATCCTTTTTTTTTTTATAACCTTCTGATTACCACTCTTGGATGTTACACAAATACTAGTGTTTCACATGCATTCACATATTTGGGGCCAACACTCGTTGAAATTTTTTTTAAACAATTAAAATTATATACAGTCGTGGTCAAAAGTTTCCAATAATTGACCACACAACTTTCCTCCAGAAGGTCTTATATTTGTCCATGTGATGTCAAATGAAACAAAATTTGAGCTGTTTGGCCACAATACCCAGCAATATGTTTGGAGGAGAAAAGGTGAGGCTTGTAATCCCAGGAACCCCATGGTGGTGGGAGTATTATGCTCTGGGCCTGTTTTGCTGCTAATGGAACTGGTGCTTTACAGAGAGTAAATGGGACAATTAAAAAGGGGGATTACCTCCAAATTCTTCAGGACAACCTAAAATCATAAGGTCTTGGGTGCAGTTGGGTGTTCCAACAGGACAATGACCCCAAACACACGTCAAAAGTGTTAAAGGAATGGCTAAATCAAGCGAGAATTAAGGTTTTAGAATGGCCTTCCCAAAGTCCTGACTTTGCTGAAGAAACAAGTCCATGTCAGAAAACCAACAAATTTAGCTGAACTGCACCAATTTTGTCAAGAGGAGTGGTCAAAAATTCAACCAGAAGCTTGTGGATGTCTACCAAAAGTGCCTTATTGCAGTGAAACTTGCCAAGGGACATGTAAGCAAATATTAACATTGCTGTATGTATACTTTTGACCCAGCAGATTTGCTCACATTTTCAGTAGACCCATAATAAACTCATAAAAGAACCAAACTTCATGAATGTTTTTTGTGACCAACAACAACAAGTATGTGCTCCAATCACTCTATCACAAACAAATAAGAGTTGTAGAAATGATTGGAAACTCAAGACTGTCATGATCCGTGGTCCGTATCATGTTTTTGTTTTCTGTTAGTTTTGGACTCCTTTTGTTATTACTCGTGCACCTGTGAGTTTGTTTCGTCACCATGGTTACTTATGATTTTCACCTGCCTTGCACGCGCACCTGTTGCTCATCAGAGACTCTATTTATACCCACCTTTGTTGATCACTCATTCTGCCCTCATTGTGTTTGCTCTTGCAACCTGTCTACATGAGTTTTGCCGTATATCTAGTTTATGCTAAGTGTTTGATTTATGCCATGCTACGCAAGTCTTGTTTGTTTTCATGCCAATGAGTGATTTATGGTAATAAATCCAAGCCTACCTTCACGCTGTCGTCCAGAGCTGTCCTTTGCACTGGAAGAACAACCCCGTAGCGAGCTGCGACCCCCACGTGACAAAGACAGCCGTGACATTATGTTCTTTACAAGTGTATGTAAACTTTTGATCGCGACTGTATATATATATATATATATATATATATATATATATATATATATATATATTAGTTTTTATATTACTCCTAGCAGTAACCAATCAAGGTGAATAGCAGCGCCGCTATAAGTAGTTTTTCTGTGTTAGCACTTATAATAACAATATCACAAATACTTAGTTGATATTCAGGCCATACAATGTAAAATGAGTATTGTTGCCGATTTTTGAATGGTTATTTAGTGGATTTTACAGGCAGGATAGTGCATACTTGCTAACCCTCCCGGATTTTCCGGGAGACTCCCGAAATTCAGTGCCTCTCCCAAAAACCTCCCGGGACAAATTTTCTCCCGAAAATCTCCCGAAATTCAGGCGGAGCTGGAGGCCACGCCCCCTCCAGCTCCATGCGGACCTGAGTGACGTGTTGACAGCCTGTTCTCACGTCTGCTTTCCCACAATATAAACAGCATGCCTGCCCAAACACGTTATAACTGTAGAATGATCGAGGGCGAGTTCTTGTTTTTTTATGTGGGTTTATTGTTAGGCAGTTTCATTAACGTCCTCCAAGCGCGATAACAACACACAACAGCAGTCAAGTTTTCGTCTACCGTAAAGCAGTTCGTCTGCCGTAAACAGCAATGTTGTGACACTTTTAAACAAGACAATACTGCCATCTACTGTACATGCATATGTGACCCACCCATAATGTGTCACATTTTTGTGTTGATTTATTTATTTTATTTTGTGGTTTGAATTCGTTTTTGGAGCTGTCATTACACATTTATCAGTATTCACATTGGTCAGTAGGGGGCAGTAGGGCGTTTCTTCCCAATTGAATGCTATCACCTGCAGACCGGAAGTGTCTTGTCATTCTGATGAGAGCGACCAGTCTGTGAACAATTGAAACGTCCTGTGTGCTTTTTCCTCCTGTATAACAGGTTAGTTTTGGTGAATCAACACACTGAATAATATCCATGTGATCTTTATAAGTTTAAGTACACATTCTGATGGTGGAGCCTAACTTTAAAGTGTTTGTGAGTTGTAGTTTGTATTTGTGAATGAATCCAGTGCACAGCTCCAGTAATCAATACAAAATGGCGACGTGAGTACGCAATGTTTGTATAGGAACTTCTGATCCTAATTCAGACTCCCAAATTAGAGCTCCCGTTTTCTTATTGATTTTATAATGTGTATGTTCTGAAATAGTGACAGAGAATAGAACAAGGATGGACAATTCAACCCTTAACTCAACAATGAGTAGAGGAGTGTTATGTGTGCGAATATGTGTAAATAAATGAACACTGAAATTCAAGTATTTCTTTTATTTATATATATATATATATATATATATATATATATATATATGTATATATATCTTAACCACGCCCCCCGTCCCACCCCCGACCACGCCCCCCGCCCCCCGAAATCGGAGGTCTCAAGGTTGGCAAGTATGGGATAGTGGAGCTCCAATTGGCCGTTTTTATTTCAGTTTATCTATTATTTAGAATGCATTAAAAACAAAATTCATCCGTCGTCATATCTTTCATAATGATTATGAACGATATGCAAAATAAAAAAAATAAAAAAGGACAGTTCCCGTTGAAAACGTTAGATCAATATCTGTTGGGTTGCTTTGATACACTGTGCATTTGTGGTGTACTTGATACTGATATTGAAGTTACAATTAATGTACTTATTTGTTGTGCCCTTTGTCATTAAAACACTTTATGGTAGCTTTTTCATTGATTTTAACCTCAGTTGTATGTTAGCATTAAGCTAGTGTCATGAGAGCCAACCATTATTATAATTGTATTGCTTTTTTCAGTTTATACCAAACTGTATTGTCTATTTAACATGATTCCTACATGTATGTGCACTTTGTGTATATTAATGCAATTCCTTTGTGTGCTTATTTTTACAACTTCATTGTGGAGAATATCAATTAACAACCCCGAGTTGGAATTGTTTTCACCTGTAGTTTAAAGGACTGTTTGCTTATTTGCCAAACTACATTTTAATATTCAGGGAGGGCTGAATAATAAATGCAAATAACTAATAAGGCAGGTGTGTACAAAGTGCAGCCTGTTTTATACTGTGCTAATAAAATAAACACCAACATGTTATGTTGGGTGTGTCGTAATAACCAACACGAACATGCAGTAGTGAACACAACAATTGAAAAATTAAGCAAAACCATCTAATGTAACAAGAAAAATATGTGTTGGTACAAAAAACTAATAAACATTTTTATAGCCCTTTTTAAAATAGATGCATCATTGACTTGAACAGATCTGTGCTAAAAACATAATTTTGTTATATTTTTTAGGTGCCATGACAGTAAAGTACTATCTATTGCCAGTTGTGCAAATTGAACAATGACATCATATTGAGCCCCTACTGTATCCCTGGCCACGCTCCCCATGCCACAAATAGATTGCAACTCTTCAGAAAACACTGACGATACATGCAATTTTTATCGGACTGTCATAAACAATTGCCACTAGCAACATGCAGACACTAATACCACTACATTTTATTTTGATTATAGTTGTAACTGTTGCTACTAATAATTATTATAATTTGTTTTATTTCTCTAAAAACTGAATAATAAGTTAAGTTCATAAAAGGGAATTCAAATCAAAATGTATAAAAGTTCATAAGAAGACTATATTTAAGTTACTATGGTTAAAAATGTAATTTCATGCCTTTTTGTTAAGTTTTTGGGCATACTTTTATTTTGAAGTGTCTCGTTTGGTCTGTCGTCTGATGTAAGGAAGCTACTTCCGGGTATGAGTAAACATTTTTGATGCCATGTGAAGGCAGAAAGAGTAGAGACTGACTGTCACAAAGACTAAAAAGTGTCACAAGGACTCTAAGCGCATACTTGCCAACCTTGAGACCTCCGATTTATATATATATATATATATATATATATATATATATATATATATATATATATATATATATATATATAAGAAATACTTGACTTTCAGTGAATTCTAGCTATAAATATATATTTCTTTTATTTTATATATATATATATATATATAAATAAATAAAAGAAATACTTGAATTTCAGTGTTCATTTATTTACACAAATACTTGTTGAGTTAAGGGTTGAATTGTCCATCCTTGTTCTATTCTCTGTCACTATTTTTCTAACCATACTAAACACCCTCTCTGATGATGCATTGCTGTGTGGCACGCACAAAAGTGCTTTCATCAAATGCACTAGATGGCAGTATTGTCCTGTTTAAGAGTTTCACAACATTGCTGTTTACGGCAGACGAACTGCTTTACGGCAGACGAACTGCTTTACGGTAGACGAAAACGTGAATGCTGTTGTTGTGTATTGTTACCGCGCTGGGAGGACGTTAATGGAACTGCCTAACAATAAACCCACACAAAAAACCAACAACTCGCCCTCGATCATTCTACAGTTATAACGTCATTGGGCAGGCACGCCGTTTATATTGTGGGAAAGCGGACTCAGGTCCGCATGGACCTGAATTTCGGGAGATGTTCGGGAGATAATTTGTCCCGGGAGGTTTTCGGGAGAGGCGCTGAATTTCGGGAGTCTCCCGGAAAATCCGGGAGGGTTGGCAAGTATGTCTAAGCGTTTGGGCTACAAGAGCCTGAATATCACAATTTCCTCCTAAAAGAAGCATGCAGGCCAACGAGGTATTTGTTTGTCATTTCTATTTGTATTTACTTCGGTAAAATGTTTGATCCACATGCTGTGCATGTTGTAATTTTTACAATAAAAGCCATTTAAGGCATCCTTATTTTTGTGTTGGCATTACTTTCTTTTGTCACTAGGTGGCGGGCTTTTTGGTTGAGCAGGGCAGGGAGGAATGCATATGTAGGAGCACAGGTGAGCCAAACGAGGAAGGACTCAGGTGTGGGAGCACAAACCGTTCTTACCAGCAGCAGACAACATCAGACAGCAGCAGACAACATCAGACAGCAGCAGACAACATCAGACAACAGCAAATGCAACAGCAGACAGCAACCGGCAGGAGAACATATAACACAATATCACTGCAATAATCCCTGGTATGTTTCATTCACCCTGCAAGTTCATTAATAAATAGACATAAACTGGATTTCTGACTGGACCTCACTTCATATGCAATGTTTGCTACTGCGTAGGATCACTCCCTCAAACCTGTTGAGTAATGACAATAAATTGGAACATTTGAAGGTGAAGATTGCCATTACATTCAAGTAAGAACGCTGCTCTTCGAGTGAATAGGACAACAAGAACACCACCGAAGGACATCAAAAAGCCGCAAGAGGACGAACTGTGCCACGGCCACGCTGCTGCTCATCAGCCAGGGTGATTGGAAACACCTGCCAGCTCTATAGGGTGAGTTGTGTGGAGCTGAAAGCAGCACAAGGGAGAGACTTGGCCAATTATGTCTGGTGGCAAATATGATGTACAGCCACAAGGTGGCGAAAAGGTGGATCCTGAAAAGGAAAATGTACAATATTTTGAAAAGGAAAAAAGAGCCATAAAGTATACTGCCAAAGGCTTGGAAATTAAAGTTGACAATTATCATAAAGCAATAGGAGCATGTGTTAAAAAAGCTGCTAAAATAAGGGACACAATGAAACAACTCATGCATTCAAATGAAAATGATGAAAATGCAAATGCTGTAAGAGGTCACTTGGATGAATTGATTCATTTGTGTGGAGAGGCAAGGGGAAATCATTCCTCATTGATTGCCTTACCATTGCCTGAAGAGGAACTTGATAGAAAAAATGACTGGTTTCAAGAAAAGATTAAGATACTAGAAGGTTTTATAAAACTTGTGCATGAATGGTTATCAGAAGTGAAAAAGCTAACCACACATGACACTGCCCCTATGGGAGAGGAGTCACAATTGCATGTCTCTGAAACACATGGCTCAGTTGAAATGCAAGTCCAAGATGAAATGCATGTCCCACTTGCCCATGATGAACATTTATGTGTTACACTTTCTGATATTGGAGCCCAGGACAGTGCATCAAATGTCTCAATCCCATGCAGTTCCATAACATCAAGAACCTCTTCTACCTCATCTGCTCGCATTCGAGCCTAGGCCGAAAAGGCTGCTCTCATGGCAGAGGCTGCTGCATTGGAGAAAAAACATCAGATTGAATCACAACAAAGAATTCAACAGGAACAATTCGCAAAACAACAGGAACAACTCAGAATGGAAAAGGAAAAGTTGGAAATGGAAACCAAGCTGGCAGCAGCAAATGCAAGGGAGCAAGTTTTTGCAACCATGGGATCTAGGGAAGGATCAAGAGTGTCAAGAATGAGCTCTGAATCACACAAAGGAGCTGCTGCTCCAAAGAAAACAATGCCCCTCTCTGACACACAGGTTGGGAAGCCAAAACAATTCATATATGAAAAGTATACCAAAGCTCATTACATGACTCCAAGACAGGCTGCTCTCTCTTTAATGCAAACTGACAATCTGTCAAAATCAACTATGCAAATGAAAAATGTGTCGAATACAACTGGGCAAACTGATCATACTTCTGTGAAAAAAGATGATGTTAAAGGTCATACAGTTCACACTACATCCCCTGTCACAAATGCCATCAAACAAGATCACATTCTTGATTTACTAAAAGGACAACATGATTTCAATGCCTTATTGGTTAAGCAGAATGTCCATTCCTCTTTACCATCAAGAGACGTACCTGTGTTTGATGGAGATCCGTTTCAGTATGAAACCTTTATAAGGGCATTTGAATATGGAGTGGAGAAAAAGTGTGACACCTATGACTGTTTGCATTATTTGGAACAATATACTAGAGGGCATCCAAAAGAGATGGTTCAAAGTTGCCAACATTTGCCTCCGTCCCAGGGCTACCAGAGGGCAAGACAGCTACTCAAGGAACATTTTGGTAATGAATATCATATTGCAACAGCATATATGGAAAAGGCTTTTTCCTGGGGAACAATTAAATTGGAGGATGTAAAAGGATTGAGAGCATTCTCTCTATTCCTCAGAAGTTGTTCCAATGCAATGGAAAGTCTGGCCTATATGGAAGAAATGAATGTTGTTTCTAATATGAGGACCATCATCCTAAAGCTTCCATACAAGCTCAGAGAGCAGTGGAGGAACAAGGCCTGTGACCTACAGGAGAAGCAAGGCCATCGAGCCATTTTCCCAGACCTTGTGAACTTTATTGAAAAACAAGTCAAAATACTCTCTGATCCACTGTTTGGTAACATTCAGGACACTAAGCAATCAACTGTCAAACCCTCGTCCGTCCCTAAGCCAAGAGTAAAGTCAAGTCCAAGAAGCAGCTTTGCAACAACATTAGTACCCATAGAAACTGTGGAGTCAAATGAAGGAAAAAGGAATGTGATTGTCAAATCTCACAGTTGTCTGTTCTGTAAGAAGAGTGGTCACACATTGGAGTGCTGTCCACAATTCAAGAGGAAGAAGCACAAAGAAAAAATAGACTTCTTAAAGGAAAAAGGAGTCTGTTTTGGTTGTCTGAAAATAGGACATTTAAGTCGAGACTGCAGAAATCGTCTATTATGTGAAACCTGTAAACAACAACATCCACAAATACTCCACATTGAACAGACTGTCATGATCCGTGGTCGGATCATGTTTTGTTTAGTTATGTTTGGTTGGTTTTGGACTCCTTTAGTTATTGCTTGTGCACCTGTGAGTTTGTTTCGTCACCATGGTTACTTATTATTTTCACCTGCCGCTTGTGTTCTCGACGCGCACCTGTTTTTCATCACTGACACTATTTAAGCCTGCCTTTCTGTTCACTCGTCCTGTGCTCCTTGTTTGCGGTAAGCTACATCACGTTGGTTTGTTTTTTCATGTTCCAGAGTCCTGTGCTAAGTTTAACTTTAGCTTCCCGTGCGTTCGGCACGTTTTTCTTTTGCTTGTTTTCTGTTTGCAATGATTTATGTAAATAAATCATATCTTACCCTCACGTCTTTGTCCGGAGTGTCCGTGTTGCACGGAAGGAACGATCCCGCATAAATATGCGACCCCCACGTGACAGAAGGAGCACAGCTGACAGTTCCTTCGCCCCGGGCTTCGAGGAGATGGAGACGCACTGGCGAGGACGGAAGCCAGCCAAAAAGGTTTTTCGCCGCCAAAATGCGTCGCTCCCCCAAACTCCTCCTCCGAACAGCAAGTCACCACAAACGGCTCAGTCTTCCTCCCCTCAGTTGTTTGGTAATCCAGTTACTCATTTTGCTAAACAATTTTTAGATTGGGCTGCAAGCCAAATTACCATGAACTCTGACAACAACATAACGCCATCCATTTTGAATGACGTCACTCCGCCCACTTCCGATGACGTCACTGAAACGGCGCGCGGCGATGACATCATTCCGCCGGCGTCAAGGGAAGATTCTGATCTGGATTTTTTTTTTCTTCCGTCTGTCTCCCTTTATCAGCCACCTCCTAATGACTTGTTTCCAAAAATAAAGTACCATCAGGACACTTTTTCTGAAAATAGATTCTGTCAACTTCAATCACCTCCGCCCCCAGTGACTCTGACTCCGCCCCTAAGGACTCTAGCCCCGCCCACGTCAAGGACTTTTTCCCTCTTTCCGCCCACACAACCCCAGGTGGGGGATAAAAAACAACAACAATTTGGACAATTTAATGGGGAAGTTTCTGCCCTCCTCCGCCCACCCCTACAGAGAGTTCCAGACCGCAGGGAGCGCGTCTGGTATCCGCCCCTTGAGGGGGGGGCTGGGGTCGGGAGCTGTGTTGGTGGGGTGGCTCGGCATCACCATGCCAAGCCACAGTCTCCCTCACGGCCGCCACCACCAGTCTACCGACCTGTCAAGCCACAGCCTCCAGCACGACCGCCCTCACCAGTCTACCGACCCGTCAAGCCACAGCCTCCAGCACGACCGCCCTCACCAGTCTACCGACCCGTCAAGCCACAGCCTCCACCACGACCGCCCTCACCAGTCTTCCGACCTGCCAAGCCGCAACCCCCAGCTAGGCCACCTCCACCTGCACCAAGGCTAGCACCTGTCGCCGCACCAAGACTAGCACCAGCTCCACCACGCCAAGTTCCTCGCCAAGCTCCGGTACCAGCTCCACGACGCCAAGCTCCGGTACCAGCTCCACGACGCCAATCTCCGGTACCAGCTTCACGACGCCAAGCTGCGGTACCAGCTCCACGACGCCAAGCTGCGGTACCAGCTCCACGACGCCAAGCTCCGGTACCAGCTCCACGACGCCAAGCTCCGGTACCAGCTCCACGACGCCAAGCTCCGGTACCAGCCCCACGACGCCAAGCTCCGGTACCAGCTCCACGACGCCAAGCTCCGGTACCAGCTCCACGACGCCAAGCTCCGGTACCAGCTCCACGACGTCAAGCTCCGGTACCAGCTCAACGACGCCAAGCTCCGGTACCAGCTCCACGACGCCAAGTTCCGGTACCAGCTCCACGACGCCAAGCTCCGGTACCAGCTCCACGACGCCAAGCTCCGGTACCAGCTCCACAAGTCCAAGACCAAGACCCTCCACGCCAAGACCAAGACCAAGACCCACACCAAGACCAAGACCCACACCAAGACCAAGACACACCATGCCAAGACCAAGACATGCCATGCCAAGACCAAGACCAAGACATGCCATGCCAAGACCAAGACCCGCCATGCCAAGACCAAGACCAAGACCCGCCATGCCAAGACCAAGACCAAGACCCGTCATGCCAAGACCAAGACCAAGACCCGTCATGCCAAGACCAAGACCAAGACCCGCCATGCCAAGACCAAGACCAAGACCCGCCATGCCAAGACCAAGACCCACGCCTAGACCAAGACCAAGACCCACGCCGAGCTTCGCCGCCGGACGTGCCACGCCGAGCTTCGCCGCCTGACTTGCCACGCCGAGCTGCCACGCCTGCCAAGTTGACGACGCGCCTGTCTCCTCGTCGGCCACGGATATGGCCGCTACCTGGTCGTCCACCACGCCAAGTGCGCCCACCTCCCAGTCGGCCACGAATGTGGCCAATCCCTGGGCGCCCGCCTCGCCTGCTGCAGCGGCGTTCCACTCGCCGCCGCCACTTGACTTTGCCTCGGTGGATTCGGGGTCACTTGGGCTGGCGACCCACCGCCATGTCCCCCTCCCGCCCTCCCATGACTATTGATCTTTGGGTTTTTTTAGGACATCTAGAATCTGTCCTTAAGATCTGTCATGATCCGTGGTCGGATCATGTTTTGTTTAGTTATGTTTGGTTAGTTTTGGACTCCTTTAGTTATTGCTTGTGCACCTGTGAGTTTGTTTCGTCACCATGGTTACTTATTATTTTCACCTGCCGCTTGTGTTCTCGACGCGCACCTGTTTTTCATCACTGACACTATTTAAGCCTGCCTTTCTGTTCACTCGTCCTGTGCTCCTTGTTTGCGGTAAGCTACATCACGTTGGTTTGTTTTTTCATGTTCCAGAGTCCTGTGCTAAGTTTAACTTTAGCTTCCCGTGCGTTCGGCACGTTTTTCTTTTGCTTGTTTTCTGTTTGCCATGATTTATGTAAATAAATCATATCTTACCCTCACGTCTTTGTCCGGAGTGTCCGTGTTGCACGGAAGGAACGATCCCGCATAAATATGCGACCCCCACGTGACACAGACAGAACAAACACAAACCAAATCAATTGGAACCAATACTGTTGTCCCACCTCCCAAGCATACTTGTGGTCATATTGGGGCCGGGGATGACCCCTCCATCTACTCCATTGTACCTGTACAAGTTAAAAGCAACAAGGGAGATACAGTGTTACAAACATATGCATTTTTGGATCATGGAAGCACCTCCACATTCTGCACAGAAAAACTGATGCAAAGACTGAACATAACAGGACAAAGAACAACCATCCTTCTCAAAACCATGAATCAAGTGAAACCCGAAACCAGCTACCACATCACTGGACTGGAAATAGCCAGGATAAATACGAATGACTTTATTCAATTGCCTGATGTATTTACACACAAAATCATGCCCGTTTCACCACACAATATTCCAAAACAGCAGGATTTGAAACACTGGCCATATCTAAACCATATCACATTACCTGAAATTGACTCTGACATCGACCTCCTCATTGGCACAAATGCCTCTAAGGTACTGGAACCCTGGGAGGTGGTCAATAGCCAGGAGGACGGGCCATACGCAGTGAGGACCCTATTGGGATGGGTCATTTATGGTCCTTTAAAAGGAGATGACACCAGCAGGCATAATGGCTGCCCTGTTGCTGGTGTCAATAGAATATCTATTCTAAACCTGGAGGAGTTATTAGTCAAACAGTACAACCAAGATTTCAGTGAAAGATCCAGTAAGGAAATAGAGGAAATGTCAAGAGAAGAGGAAAAGTTTCTTGATATTGTGAGCCACTGCAAAGATTAAAGATGAACATTACTGTTTAAACTTACCTTTTAAAGAAGAAGATCCCATCATGCCGAACAACCGTTGTATTGCAGAGCAACGCATCCAGAGCCTAAAACGCAAGTTCAACACAAATGAAAAGTTCCATAAAGAATATACATCTTTCCTAACAGATATGATTGACAGTGGCTATGCTGAATTGGTACCAGCAGACCAGCTGAATAGAAAAGATGGAAGACTCTGGTATATTCCACATCATGGTGTGCACCACTCAAAAAAAGGAACATTAAGAGTTGTTTTTGACTGTGGTGCAGTCTTTAAAGGAACATCACTGAACTGTGAACTACTTCAGGGTCCTGATCTTACCAACTCACTTATCGGAGTCCTCATCAGATTCAGACAAGAACCGGTTGCCTTGATGGCAGACATTAAAGCCATGTTCCATCAGGTTAAGGTGTCTGATAAGCATGTCGACTACTTGAGATTCTTATGGTGGCCTGACGGTGATATGCAGCAAGATCTGACTGAATATAGGATGAAGGTACATCTATTTGGAGCTGTGTCATCACCAAGTTGTGCAAACTTTGCTTTGAGGAAAACTGCGGAAGACAACCAAGCTCATTTTCCACCTGAGGTGACAGACAAAGTACGTCATAACTTTTATGTAGATGACTGTTTACGTTCGATTCCCCCAGAACAAGAAGCAGTACAATTAGTAAAAGATCTGACTGCTCTTTGCCAAATGGGTGGGTTTACTCTGTCCAAATGGATCAGCAACAGTCGTGCTGTATTAATATCTATTCCACAAGAGCACAGGGCTAAAGAAATCAAGGAGTGGGATTTGGACAAGGACAATCTACCAATGGAAAGAGCCCTAGGACTACACTGGTGTGTGGAAACTGATGTGTTCAAGTTCACAGTTGTTGTACCAGAAAGACCACACACTAGACGTGGCATTTTGTCTGTGGTCAGCTCTGTATACGACCCTTTAGGACTTCTAGGACCATTTACTCTGCCAGCCAAAATGATTATGCAGGAGCTCTGCAAGGAAAAGCTTCAATGGGATGAAACCATACCACACGTTTTCTCTCAACAGTGGACAGGATAGCTAGCAGATCTCAGCAAAATGAAGGAGTTTAAAGTTGACTGGTGCATGCAGCCTACACACTTTGGTCAAATCACACACTCACAGCTGCATCACTTTTCGGATGCCAGTGAGAGTGGCTACGGAACTGTCTCATATCTAAGACTGGAAAACAAAAACAAAGAAGTGCATGTTGCATTCATCATAGGAAAATCAAGAGTGGCACCATTAAAACAAATGACAATTCCCAGAATGGAGCTGGCTGCAGCTGTCCTCGCTGTCAAAGTTGACACAATGCTGTGAAAGGATCTACAGTTAAAACTGGAGAAATCATTTTTCTGGACGGATAGCACAACCGTGCTTAAATACATAAGCATCAAAGCCAATTCTGCTGCAAGAAAAGTCATAAATGACTGTATTGTGTGCAAACGACAGAGAAGTAAAGTCGGAGAGCAAAAAATGGCATATACCTTTGGAAAGAATTGAACCAGACAAACCTCCATTCACAAATGTAGGAGTGGACTACTTTGGTCCTATAGAAATCAAAAGAGGACGAAGTCTTGTTAAAAGGTATGGTGTAATTTTCACCTGCATGGCAAGCAGGGACCTGGAAGCTGGAAGTTGCACATACACTTGACACAGACTCCTGTATCCATGCATTAAGGAGATTCATCTGTCGAAGAGGTCAAGTTTCATCTCTGAGATCGGACAATGGTACCAACTTTGTAGGAGCGGAAAAAGAATTAAAGAAAGCATTGAACAGCTTGAATCAGGATAAAATCCAGAGCGCTATGCTACAGCAAGGTACCTTTAATCCAAGAACGTCAGCGATGGACCAGAGCCAAGAGAAGTTTTGCCCCTGGTGACATTGTGGTGGTGGTCGATTCTATTCTGGAAACTATTCCTGATGCAAAAGGTCTTGTACGCACAGTTCGACTAAAGACCAAAACCAACATACTGGAAAGACCAATAACCAAGATATGTCTCCTCCAAAAGACTGAAATTGAAGACTAATGAAGATTCAAGATTAATGAACTATAAATGCCAACATATTTTTATTTTGAAATTACGAAAAAAGAAAAAAGAAAAAAGAAAAAAAAAAACTGGGAAGAAGAATTTGTAAAAGTGAATTTGAATGGCTCCCTTTCAAGTAATTGTTACAGCGTAAACAATTAGGGGCCGGTGTGTAGGAGCCATTTAAGGCATCCTTATTTTTGTGTTGGCATTACTTTCATTTGTCACTAGGTGGCGGGCTTTTTGGTTGAGCAGGGCAGGGAGGAATGCATATGTAGGAGCACAGGTGAGCCAAACGAGGAGGGACTCAGGTGTGGGAGCACAAACCGTTCTTACCAGCAGCAGACAACATCAGACAGCAGCAGACAACATCAGGCAGCAGCAAATGCAACAGCAGACAGCAACAGGCAGGAGAACATATAACACAATATCACTGCAATAATCCCTGGTATGTTTCATTCACCCTGCAAGTTCATTAATAAATAGACATAAACTGGATTTCTGACTGGACCTCACTTCATATGCAATGTTTGCTACTGCGTAGGATCACTCCCTCAAACCTGTTGAGTAATGACAATAAATTGGAACATTTGAAGGTGAAGATTGCCATTACAAACGTGCTTTATTTTATTTCAGTTTTCAAGGTGAATTTGAAGGGAAAGGAAGCCTTCAAATAAATCAGTTCAAGAAAGCCATTGTGTCTGTGCTATTTGGAGGGAGTTACAATAGTTATAGATCTTGCCAGCTCGGAGAAACTGTTCCTGGTAGCTTTTAGTTGGTGACCTTCAAGATCAGTAGAAAGAGAAGAAATATTTACCATGCCCTTTGTTGAAATCGTGGAATAAAGGGGTGATTTCTCTCTCCCCAAACTCCTCAGCATGGTTGATGAGAGCCTGTCTGACTGTCTTGCTTCCAGCCAGGACCACCACCTTCTTGAGTCCCAAGTAGACGGTAAACACCGGTCCGTACCTTTTAGACAGCTAAACAAATCAGGGTTAGGTCCATGCAACACGTGCACTTAAACATTAAAGAATGACTTACTTTAAAAAGAGACTTATCAAGCCTCTTGAGATCCAACTGATGCAGGTTACCAATCAAAGGAAGACGTCTGGGCCCAGGAGGATGCTTCTGTTTATCTTGGAAAGTCCAACTGGAGTACAAAAGATAGACGGCCAGCAAGCCTGCAAGAAGCCCCAACCAGGAGGCCAAAGCAGGAGCCTGCAGGAGCTTTTCAAACATGCTGTGTCAGGGCAAGAACACACTTGCTGCACACGCTCAGTGGCTCTCTATAAAAGCTGAGGAGGATCTGTTCCTCCAATCACACTCCAGTGGGCGTGTTGAAACAGTCCCGTCAACAAAATAAATCAATTCAAATACAAAAATACAAAGTTCATAGAGGCATGTCAGGTGATCCACACCTTGTACTCACTTTGTACTACTTGACAAAAGTGCATTGTTTGGATTCTCTACATACACTATATTGCCAAAAGTATTTGGCCACCCATCAAAATGATCAGAATCAGGTGTCCTAATCACTTGGCCCGGCCACAGATGTATAAAATCAAGCACTTAGGCATGGAGACTGTTTCTTCAAACATTTGTGAAAGAATGGGCCGCTCTCAGGAGCTCAGTGATTTCCAGTGTGGAACTGTCGTAGGATTCCACCTGTGCAACAAATCCAGTCGTTAAATTTCCTCGCTCCTAAATATTCCAAAGTCAACTGTCGGCTTTATTATAAGAAAATGGAAGAGTTTGGGAACAACAGCAACTCAGCCACGAAGTGGTAGGCCACGTAAACTGACAGAGAGGAGTCAGCGGAGGAATTATGGTGTGGGGTTGTATTTCAGGAGTTGGGCTTGGCCTCTTAGTTCCAGTGAAAGGAACTTTGAATGCTCCAGGATACCAAAACATTTTGGAAAATTCCATGCTCCCAACTTTGTGGGAACAGTCCATAAAGACATGGATGACAGAGTCTGATGTAGATGAACTTGACTGGCCTGCACAGAGTCCTGACCTGAACCCGATAGAACACCTTTGGGATGAATTAGAACGGAGACTGAGAGCCAGGCCTTCTCCACCAACATCAGTGTGTGACCTCACCAATGCGTTTTTGGAAGAATGGTGTAAAATTCCTATAAACACACTCCGCAACCTTGTAGACAGCCTTCCCAGAAGAGTTGAAGCTGTAATAGCTGCAAAAGGTGGACCGACATCATATTGGAATGGGATGGCACTTCAAGTTCATATGTGAGTCAAGGCAGGTGGCCAAATACTTTTGGCAATATAGTGTATTTCTTAATACTTCTAAATTAATGTCTATATAACAACACATTTTCAGCAATTTCAGAAAATGAATATTTCATTACTGCACTTTATGCATTTATTTTCATACTACTTTTGGTATTATATAAATCTTATCTGGGCCCTGCGATGAAGTGGCGACTTGTCCAGGGTGTACCCCGCTTCCGCCTTGAATATATCTGGGATAGGCTCCAGCACCCCCCGCGACGGACAAGCGGTAGAACATGGACGGATGGATAAATCGTATCTTATGCGTTAACTCTGTTTTCCTATGTATCCTTTCCCATTTATAATACGGTACATTTCCTGCCATCTCAGGTGTGCTGGTATTACAAAATGAATCATTTTTAATATATCAAATACAAACACATACAATTTAGGGCAAAGTGTTGGAACTTTTGATGTTATTGTTGCATCATTTTGTTTGACTTTGTAGAGGGCACATTATATTATGAAGAGATAGTGCATACTTGCCAACCCTCCCGGATTTTCCGGGAGACTCCCGAAATTCAGCGCCTCTCCCGAAAACCTCCCGGGACAAATTATCTCCCGAAAATATCCCAAAATTCAGGTCCATGCGGACCTGAGTCTGCTTTCCCACAATATAAACGGCGTGCCTGCCCAATGACGTTATAACTGTAGAATGATCGAGGGCCAGTTCTTGGTTTCTTATGTGTCATGTCTGTGTGATCATGTTTTGTTTTAGTCATGTTCGGTTTTGTTTTTGGACTTTTTGTGCACTTTTGTTTTTGTCACCATAGCAACCATTAGTTTTCACCTGTCACGTCACACACCTGTTTCACGTTCGGACTCACACACCTGTCACCAATCACGTCACTGTTATTTAAGCCTACCTTTGTTCATCACTCGTTCTGCCTGCATTGTCTTGATGTCACACCGGCTTATGTCTCGTTCTGACCATGTAAGTTTTCCTAGGCCATGCCATAGCTTATGCTGATTAGCAGCGTCTTGTGTTTTAGGCACGCTTGCCTTTTTTGTTGTTGTATTTTTGTGTTTGTGGTAGTGAGTGATTTATGTTGAATAAATCCAAGCCTACCTTCACGCTGTCGTCCGGAGCAGTATTTTTGCGTTGGAAGAACAACCCCGCAGCAAGCTGCGACCACCACGTGACATTATGTGGGTTTATTGTTAGGCAGTTTCATTAACACACAACAACAGCAGTCACGTTTTCGTCTACCGTAAAGCAGTTTGTCTGCCGTAAACAGCAATGTTGTGAAACTCTTAAAACAGGACAATACTGCCATCTAGTGCATTTGATGAAAGCACTTTTGTGCGTGCCACACAGCAATGCATCATCAGAGAGGGTGTTCAGCATGGTTAGAAAAATAGTGACAGAGAATAGAACAAGGATGGACAATTCAACCCTTAACTCAACAAGTATATGTGTAAATAAATGAACACTGAAATTCAAGTATTTCTTTTATTTAAATATATATTTAAATATATATATATATATATATATATATTATATATAAATATATATATATATATATATATATATATATAAAATAAAAATATATTTATAGCTAGAATTCACTGAAAGTGAATTATTTCTTATATATATATATATATACTGTGTGTGTGTGTATATATATATATATATATATATATATATATATATATATATATATACTGTGTGTGTGTGTGTATATATATATATATATATATATATATATATATATATATATATAATGTGAATCATTGTTATTCCTCCTCGTTTATTTTCATATTGCATATTGTTTATTATTGTTTGATATACAGCCTTACTTCAATGTACAAAATAAAAACGCATACAATTTTGTCTTGGAACGTCTGATGTTATTATTTGATTTTGTCATTTTTTGTTTGACTTTAACAACGGGTACATCGTATTAAAAGGAGAAAGTGACATTATCAGGACAATCCAAGTTTGCATTAGTTTATCTGTTCATGATATAAGCCACAAATGACAAAATAAAATGTATCGTTTAAGACTGCTTTGACACAATTACAAATACATTCTCTAATAACAAAAGAGTAGTTGTAAGAACTGTATGTTGATTATATGAAAGTCATTCATATGTTACAGTTTGGTCAATATTTGCAGTCCTTTGATATTTTAGCTCAGGAAAACTCAATTTTAATATGAATAATGTCAATCATTGATCCTAAGATGACAGATTGAGTGCAAAGGTATTAGACACTCCTTTTACTTTTATCTAAACTCCTCCTCAGTGGCGACTGACAGCACACAACTGGTGTGGTAGAGGACTGAGTGTAAAGCCCAACGCTGGCGTCAAATCCAGCTGGTCCGCCGACATCCCGGGTGCAGGGGTGAATCGAAAGTGCTGGAGGAGGTAGGTGAAGAAGAGGAAGAGCTCCATCCGGGCCAGACCTTCCCCAAGACAAGCCCTGCGGCCTGCAAAGAGAATTTCTGTGAATCCAAAAAGCCGCCCATTCCTTTTCTTCCGCTTATCCGAGGTCGGGTCTCGGGGCCAGCAGCCTAAGCAGGGAAGCCTAGACTTCCCTCTCCCCAGCCACTTCATCCAGTTCCTCCCGGGGGATCCCGAGGCGTTCCCAGGCCAGCCGGGAGACATTGTGTCAGAATAATTGTATCTAAGTTATCACAAAACGTTGTGTTACTTTGAGTTCAGCTCGCCCTGCGGGAGGACAAAAGATGTCTTTGATCTTACCAAGCAAAAGGCTTGTAAAACTCCACTGTGTACGATGGGAAGCGACATGAAGGCGTCGGTTTCTTTTATGTATTGTACTCTACAGGAAGATTTTGTCTTGACCCGAGATCTACAAAGCAGAGAGGAAGCAGGGCCGACTCCCCTCCAGGCACCTTTTCTTTGAGCTGTTCTGTGACCGAGGGCAAGGGCTGTTTACGACCTTTTCTTTGAACTGTTTTTAATCAAAGGCGATGTCTGTTTATGACCCCCCCTCCCTTCGAAACAGCTGTTGCCATGTAATCAGGGAAAGTCCAAATAAAAGAGGAGGCGTACAATCTTTCGTCAGAGCGTGGTGGAGACTACAAGAGTACAGCCCAGACGTTTCTGTTGTGTTTTACTGTGTTCCTGCCTTCTTTTTTGTCTGCACCTGTGTTTTAGTGATTCGTCCACGGCGAGGGGCGGACCCGGTGACACACCTGCTCGCAATGAGCTCGCCAGTATTTAGGCTCGTCACCTACAGCTTGACCTTGCTGGTCATTGTTTCCCGAACTCCGCACGTGCATGCGCCTACTTTGCCTCATGGTACGTTGCTTTCTCCTGTCCTGTTATTTCTAACTTCTTTGTGTTTGTTCCCTAGCCTCCTTGAGGCAGCAAAGACTTTATGCGGTGCTTGGTGCGCCCTGGCTTTCCCCCCTGCCAACCACTGAGGAACCTGTTTTGTTAGTCTTCATGGTGTGCACTTCTGCCCCATCGCCTTTTGTTACACTTTTTGACTTATTAAATGAAATCCTTTTTGTATTTCAAACTTGCCTCCCGTCTCTGCATCCCGGGGTCACCCCCCTTGACCAGTTCATAACAGTTTCTCCTCAATTGAGCCAAATTTAATTCTGTCTCTGTTTAATTCCTGTTTAATAGATGTCATCAGATGAGGTGGTTGGGGCATCTGGTCAGGATGCCACCCGACTGCCTCCCTCGGGAGGTGTATAGGGCATGTCCGACCGGTAGGAGGCCACGGGGAAACCCAGGACACAGTGTCTTCCCAACGTGTCCTGGGTTTCCCCGTGGCCTCCTACCGGTCGGACATGCCCTATACACCTCCCGAGGGAGGCAGTCGGGTGGCATCCTGACCAGATGCCCCAACCACCTCATCTGGCTCCTCTCCATGTGGAGGAGCAGCGGCTTTACTCTGAGCTCCTACCGGATGACAGAGCTTCTCACCCTATCTCTAAGGGAGAGCCCCGCCACCCGACGGAAGGAAATCATTTTGTCCGCTTGTACCCACGATCTTGTCCTTTCGGTCATAACCCAAAGCTCATGACCATAAGTGAGGATGGGAACGGAGATCGACCGGCAAATTGAGAGCTTTGCCTTCCGGCTCAGCTCCTTCTTTACCACAACGGATCGATACAGCGTTCGCATTACTGACGACGAATCTAAAAAGCAAATAACCAAAAGAAAGAAAGAGAGGTTGTACCTGCAGAGAAGGGCAAGAAAGCATCCCTCCTGATGAATTTACCCTCCTCGTCCAGGAAGTGGGAAGGGTTGAAGGTGTTTGGTGTCTCCCACTCACTCTCATCATAGAGGACAGATGTCAGCAGAGGGAGCACAGTGGTCCCCTTGGTGCACCAAGAGACAAAAAACATGAATTATCTTTTGACTTGATACGGATCCTTTATTCAGGAGCAGCAGCGGACCTTTTCAATGAAGTATCCCTGGAAGGTGACATCTCTGCTGGTGGTGTGAGTGATGGATATGGGGACAATGTTGGCGATCCTCTGCGTCTCGTGGATGACAGCATCGATGTAAGGCAGGTTCCTCCTGTCCTCCATTGTGATCTGACGGTCTCCCACCACCCCACTAAGCTCCTCCTGGACCCGATCTGCAGGAAATAGACCACTGATAGTAATGCCACTCCACCACTACTCTCTCATGCAATATTATTATGATTTGCACCTTGTATTTGAGGGTACTTAGCCATTAAAAGTAGACTCCAGCGAAGAGTGTTTGATGTTGTGTCGGTTCCAGCCCCAAACAAATCCATCACGCTGGTGACCAGGTTGTCATCATGGTAGTGCACCCTCTGAGCGTCAGACTTCTAACAATAGACAACAAATTTTTTTATGCGCATGGTTGCATTAAGGAAATGTAAAAATGTAAAGACATTGACGTCCTACCTGCAGACTCAGTTTACGTGTGCAGAAAGCATCGACAAAGCACCGACATATGTCAGGATTGAAAGTCTCCCTTAGTTTGTTTATTAAGTGCATCATATGCTGGGTGTTATCCTCCAGATTCTTCATTAAATCCCTCCAGTTTTTAATCCAAGGACCCAGCATTGGAAACGCATCGTACATCTGTAATGGAACAAAATAGACATTATTCCCCTTTGGTGAGCAATACAAATATCACTTTTGAATAACAATAATGCTGAATAAGTTAATATAAACTGTAAATATCCACAGGATACAGAGGGTTCCAAAAAAAAGTGTTGCTTTTTGTAACACCTAAATGGTGTAAATAAAAAATAACAATAATTAAAAATGTAAAAAATATATTGAAAAAAATACATTAAAAAAAAAATACACTTGTTTGTACTAGTTCAGGGGTCGGCAACCCGCGCATGCGGCTCTTTAGCGCCGCCCTAGTGGCTCTCTGGAGCTTTTTAAAAGATGTATGAAAAATGGAAAAAGATGAGAGGAAAAAAAAAATAATTTTGTTTTAATATGGTTTCTGTAGGAGGACAAACATGACACAAACCTCCCTAATTGTTATAAAGCACACTGTCAGCTTCACTGATTCGAGTATTTGGCGAGTGCCGTTTTGTCCTACTAATTTTGGCGGTCCTTGAACTCACCTTAGTTTGTTTACATGTATAACTTTGTCCGACGTTCTAGGACGTGTTTTATGCCACTTCTTTTTCTGTCTCATTTTGTCCACCAAACTTTTAAGGTTGTGCATGAATGCACAAAGGTGAGTTTTGTTGATGTTATTGACTTGTGTGGCGTGCTAATCGGACATATTTGGTCACTGCAAGCTAATCGATGCTAACATGCTATTTAGGCTAGCTATATGTACATATTGCATCATTATGCCTCATTTGTAGCTATATTTGAGGTCATTTAGTTTCCTTTAAGTCCTCTTAATTCAATTTATATCTCATGACACACTATCTGTATGTAATATGGCTTTTAATTTTTTGCGGCTCCAGACAGATTTGTTTTAGTATTTTTGGTCCAATATGGCTCTTTCAACATTTTGGGTTGCCGACCCCTGTACTAGTTGATGAAAACGTATCTAGTACAATTAATAATTTTTGTCCAAAATAAAAAAAATTTAAATCACAAAATATTCAATTGACTTAAGCAAAAGTTATCAAATTATTTGACATAAAAATATATTTTTTCTGTAAAAAAAGCTGGCGTTATTGTCAGGTGACTGTTTTGAGTTTGTTCCTATGTGTTTTAGTTCCTGTTTCGCGCTCTTATTTTGGGTGCACTTGCTGTTTTGTGTGCGTCAACCTGCGGTAACTTTGCCTCTGCCTCTGACTAGATAGCAGTGACGTGCAGTCAGGGGAGGCAGGTGAGGCGTGGCCTCCCGTGCCATCATGGAAAAAAACAAATTGTTATATGTATCCAGTGATTATACTA
Source organism: Nerophis lumbriciformis (assembly GCF_033978685.3). Classification (NCBI taxonomy): domain Eukaryota; kingdom Metazoa; phylum Chordata; class Actinopteri; order Syngnathiformes; family Syngnathidae; genus Nerophis; species Nerophis lumbriciformis. The sequence goes on from NC_084569.2 coordinate 13,912,138, forward strand.
TAAAGTTATTTTTTATTTAACTTCACCAGTTTTAGATTATTTTAATTCAAAATCGCTGAATTTTCACATTTGCCGTTCAAATACTGAGAAGAGACGGTGCGGTGAACAGCAGCCAGTTGAGGCACGTCACTCAGTGCCTCAACATGGATTCCGGACTCGGCTAACTGCTGGCCTGCTGTGCAGTGAGATTGTATTGCTATATGAACTATATTATACATTTCCATAGTTTAGTTAGCTGAAGTATATAATGTACAGTGTATTTTGTCAACAACTGTATGTGTGTAACGTATTTCTTGTGCTGAGCAATCATAAAACGGCTGCGAAGACGCACTGGCTGAGGCTCGCAGTAATCCCGCCTCATGGTGGTAGAGGACGCTAGTGATCCCAGCGATCATTTTTGCGGCTGCAGAATAAGTGACAACAAGCAGCAACAGTTAGGAATTGTTTATTTTTTCCTCTCGCCTGGACTTTTAACATGGAGGATTACATATCTAAAATAAAACAGTTTTCTAAACTGGACTTTCAATCAAAGCAGGAGGTAATACTTAAAGGAAGGTCTCCATCGAGACAGAGATTTTTAAAACTGAAGAAAGATAAGGAAGACTTCTATAAACAAGTTATCGATGCTTTTGTTCAGAAGGAGCAGCGCATGGACTTCATTTATAAGTAAAGGTAAGACCATAATAACGTTTTTTTTATTAAATGTGCTTTTTCGTGTGCTACACTTTGTATGTGTAAAGTTAAAGTTAAGTTAAAGTACCAATGATTGTCACACACACACACTAGGTGTGGTGAAATTTGTCCTTTGCATTTGACCCATCCCCTTCATCACCCCCTGGGAGGTGAGTGGAGCAGTGGGCAGCAGCGGCGCCACGCCCGGGAATCATTTTTGGTGATTTAACCCCCAATTTCAACCCTTGATGCTGAGTGCCAAGCAGGGAAGAATGCTGGTATGAGCTTTTAAACATAACCCGTTAACTGCTGCCAATCAAACCTCACCGCACGTCACTGATAGATAGATAGATAGATAGATAGATAGATAGATAGATAGATAGATAGATAGATAGATAGATAGATAGATAGATAGATAGATAGATAGATAGATAGATAGATAGATAGATAGATAGATAGATAGATAGATAGATAGATAGATAGATAGATGGATAGATAGATAGATAGATAGATAGGGACGGCGTGGCGAAGTTGGTAGAGTGGCCGTGCCAGCAATCGGAGTGTTGCTGGTTACTGGGGTTCAATCCCCACCTTCTACCATCCTAGTCACGTCCGTTGTGTCCTTGGGCAAGACACTTCACCCTTGCTCCTGATGGCTGCTGGTTAGCGCCTTGCATGGCAGCTCCCGCCATCAGTGTGTGAATGTGTGTGTGAATGGATGAATGTGGAAATACTGTCAAAGCGCTTTGAGTACCTTGAAGGTAGAAAAGCGCTATACAAGTATAACCCATTTATCATTTATCATTTACTTTATTGATTCCTTCAGGAGAGTTCCCTCAGGAAAAATAAAATTCCAGCAGCAGTGTACAGAATTGAGATCGAATTAAAAAAAAAAAAAAAAGTATATAATGGGGGTATAAATGGAAACAAAATAGAAAAATATTACAATAAGAATAAACATAAAAATAAAAAGCAACAATGAGAATAAAAATAACAGTGAAAATAAGAATATAACAAGAGAAAACTAGGCAGTAGTGACCATGTTGTGAAAAAGTATTGCACTGTTATTGTTTTGCATCCCCTGTCATTGAAACTTTTATTAGTAGATTGTACAGTACAGTACATATTCCGTACAATTGACCACTAAATGGTAACACCATAGGATCTCGCAGTACTTGACAAGCCCACGTTTGTTCTTGTACAACATTCTCTCGTTAATGCTCCTATTGCCAGCGCTGTTGGTATAGGAATAAAAGAGTTAAATATTATCTGGGTCTTTACAACTGTTTAATGTGAGTTTATATTACCGACAGCTCAATGCATTTTAGATGTGTGTAGTTTATTAAACATATACTTGTTTTGTCATGTTGTAGATAAACAGCACGTTACTGTCCCAAGTTGCCGGCTGCAATTAATCCGCAATTGTAGCGCAAAAAAGGTATGAAACTGGGCATATGAATATTAATTGGGTCCGTTTTAATAATGCAGTGACATTTGTTTTGTAGGCTTAACTGGTGACACAAGGCAGCAGGGCAGCCACACTGGAGCAACATATGTTGCCATCCAAGCAACGTTATCATGGACGCCCCTGCTTATTTCAGCAAGACAATGCCAAGCCACACGTTACAACAGCGTGGCTTCATAGTATAAGACTGTGGGTACACTGCAAAAACTGAAATCTAAGTAAGATTAAATATCTCAAATAAGGGTGATATTTATTATTTTCTGTCTGATAAGATAATTCTTCCCACTAAGCAGATTTTATGTTAGAGTGTTTTACTTGTTTTAAGTGTTTTGGTCCTAAATGATCTCAGTAAGATATTACAGCTTGTTGCTGAGATTTTATGACCTATATTGAGTAAAACATGTTTGAAACTAGAATATCAACTGTTGCAAAGCTGTGTCATCAACACTCACAAGCATAAAACTACTTAATAATTAATAATTTCTTACTTTTTTTTTTTTTTTTAAGTTTATTATTCTTCGGTCAATGGTCAACAAAATAAACAAACAGTTGTACATTCATAGATTGAAAATTAAAATAATGCAGACCGAAATGGTTTAGGCTGAAGTTGAACACTTAATGCACCTAACCCTATAAACAATGTCAAGTACAAGATGAACTTCCGAAAATTATGAAATGTCTTTTGTACAACATATTATAAATACACATTATACACAACATAAACACAGTTCAATTACTGTATATACACAGTAAAGCATACTTGCCAACCTTGAGACCTCCAATTTCGGGAGGTGGGGGTTGGGGGGCGTGGTATTTCCACATTCACCCATTATATATATATCCATCCATCCATCCATTTTCTACCGCTTATTCCCTTTTGGGGTCGCGGGGGGCGCTGGAGCCTATCTCAGCTACAATCGTGCGGAAGGCGGGGTACACCCTGGACAAGTCGCCACCTCATCGCAGGGCCAACACAGATAGACAGACAACATTCACACTCACATCCACACACTAGGGCCAATTTAGTGTTGCCAATCAACTTATCCCCAGGTGCATGTCTTTGGAGGTGGGAGGAAGCCGGAGTACCCGGAGGGAACCCACGCAGTCACGGGGAGAACATGCAAACTCCACACAGAAAGATCCCGAGCCCGGGATTGAACCCAAGACTACTCAGGACCTTCGTATTGTGAGGCAGATGCACTAACCCCTCTGCCACCGTGAAGCCCTAAATATATATATATATATATATATATATATATATATATACACATATATATATATATATATATATATATGTAACTTGCATAAATAAATATTAAGGAATATAACATAACTTGGCTTCTGAGAGTTTCAAAATGTAATGAATAAAATGCTAAAGTTGTTGATAAACAAGCAATTATTTTAATAATTAAATATGGTCATTTTAAATGAATTATTATGATAATTTAAAATCAATTATTTCAAATATGTTTATTTTAATGTATAATTCTATGGCTGGATGTAATAAGGAGTCACGAAAAAATACAAATAAAAATACAATTAATTTTGATGTTTTTAGCAAAATATAATAAAATTGTATTTAGTTTTTTTTTTTTTTTTTTTTAATTAATAAATATATTTATTTTTAGGTAAAATAAACATAATAATACAATTTATCTCTAGTCTGGATGATTTAGTTCTTGTCACCCTGTTGTCCTCCTGTCATGAAAAAAGGCTGTCCTCACTCAGGTCCGCATGGAGCTGGAGGGGGCGTGGCCTCCAGCTCCGGCTTAAAATCGGGAAATTTTCGGGAGAATTTGTCCCGGGAGGTTTTCGGGAGAGGCGCTGAATCTCGGGAGTCTCCCGGAAAATTCGGGAGGGTTGGCAAGTATGGTAATACTTTAATAATCCCAGAGGGGAAATTAAGATTTTTAGCACAATCCCATCCAAGAGCAAACAACCACACTGCAAAAAGTCAGTGTTCAAAAACAAGGGGAAAAAAATACAAAAATTAGGGGTATTTTATTTGAACTAAGCAAAATGATCTGCCAATAGAACAAGAAAATTCGGCTTGTCAAGACTTTCCAAAACAAGTAAAATTAGCTAACCTCAATGAACCCCAAAATACCTTAAAATAAGTATATTCTCACTAATAACAAGTGCACTTTTCTTGGTAGAAAAAAAGAGGGACCTTTTTGCTCAATATGTTAAAAAATATTCTTAAATTAAGTACATGCTAGTGCCATTATCTTGACATAATGATATGCGCTCGGCATCATGATTTCTTTTTTCATGCTTGAAGTAAGAAACTACTTAAAAAAGTAGTTTTATACTTGTGAGTGTTGATGACACAGCTTTGCAACAGTTGATATTCTAGTTTCAAGCATGTTTTACTCAATATAGGTCATCAAATCTCAGCAACAAGCTGTAATATCTTACTGAGATCATTTAGGACCAAAACCATTAAAACAAGTAAAACACTCTAACATAAAATCTGCTTAGTGAGAAGATTTATCTTATCAGACAGAAAATAAGCAAATATCACCCTTATTTGAGATATTTAATCTTACTTAGATTTCAGTTTTTGCAGTGAATACAGACACACACGTTGGTACTGACACACGTGAATTGGATTACATGCGCACAGATTGAGATACACGTTTGCAAATAATTTTGCTAGGATAAAACTTCCATACTATTAAGATTTCCATGGTGTCTTGGACACAATGTTGTTTTTTAAGTGTGCAGTGCCTTTGAACCTTTAAGGATGTAGTGTTTTTGGGATGTTAAAGGCCTACTGAAATGCGATTTTCCTATTTAAAAGGGGATAGCAGGTCCATTCTATGTGTCATACTTGATCATTTCGCGATATTGCCATATTTTTGCTGAAAGGATTTAGTAGAGAACATCGACGATAAAGTTCGTAACTTTTGGTCGCTGATAAAAAAGCCTTGCCTGTACCGGAAGTAGCAGACGATATGCGCGTGACGTCACAGGTTGTGGAGCTCCTCACATCTGCACATTGTTTACAATCATGGCCACCAGCAGCGAGAGCGATTCGGACCGAGAAAGCGACGATTTCCCCATTAATTTGAGCGAGGATGAAAGATTCGTGGATGAGGAAAGTGAGAGTGAAGGACTAGAGGGCAGTGGGAGCGATTCAGATAGGGAAGATGCTGTGAGAGGTGGGTGAGACCTGATATTCAGCTGGGAATGACAATCAGTAAATAAACACAAGACATATATATACTCTATTAGCCACAACACAACCAGGCTTATATTTAATATGCCACAAATGAATCCCGCATAACAAACACCTCCCCCCTCCCGTCCATATAACCCGCCAATACAACTCAAACACCTGCACAACACACTCAATCCCACAGCCCAAAGTGCAGTTCACCTCCCCAAAGTTCATACAGCACATATATTTCCCCAAAGTCCCCAAAGTTACGTACGTGACATGCACATAGCGGCACGCACGTACGGGCAAGCGATCAAATGTTTGGAAGCTGCAGCTGCATGCGTACTCACGGTACCGCGTCTGCGTATCCAACTCAAAGTCCTCCTGGTAAGAGTCTCTGTTGTCCCAGTTCTCCACAGGCCAATGGTAAAGCTTGACTGTCATCTTCCGGGAATGTAAACAATGAAACACCGGCTGTGTTATCCGGCACAACAGTCAGGGGGTGCATTCTACGGCGGGGGTGCGTTATCCGGCACAACACCTGCCGCAATACACCGCTTCCCACCTACAGCTTTTTTCTTTACTGTCTCCATTGTTCATTGAACAAATTGCAAAAGATTCACTAACACAGATGTCCAGAATACTGTGGAATTTTTGCTATGAAAACAGACGATTTAATAGCTGGCCACCATGCTGTTCCAAAATGTCCTCTACAATCCGTGACGTCACGCGCAGGCGTCATCATACCGAGACGTTTTCAGCAGGATATTCCGCGCGAAATTTAAATTTGCACTTTAGTAAGCTAACCCGGCCGTATTGGCATGTGTTGCAATGTTAAGATTTCATCATTGATATATAAACTATCAGACTGCGTGGTCGGTAGTAGTGGGTTTCAGTAGGCCTTTAAAGTGCAATATATTTGAACCTTTTGTGTGCAGTCATTTCAAACTTTTAATAGTCATAGTCATAGTAGCCACCTGGTTACGTGTCCGTCCGACTCTTGGCACTAGTTGGTTCATTTTCACGCTTTTGCTTCTGAAATATTTCATTAAAATCTGTCACTTTCTTACCCATGCTAAAATAGCCTCTCTCTGTCTTTGCTATCACAAACATTAACCTGAGTGGCGAGTCTTTAGGGTCTCTCCTAAACTGTACTACTGGTCACATTTGTATCAATTCGAAACCACACCTCATACCTCATTGGTGAAATGAATTTGTGTATCATTAGGAACAGTAACAGTCAACCCTAGAGATGTCCGATAATGGCTTTTTTGCCGATATCCGATATTGTCCAATTCTTAATTACCGATTCCGATATCAACCGATACCGATATATACAGTTGTGGAATTAACACATTATTATGCCTAATTTTGTTGTGATGCCTCGCTGGATGCATTAAACAATGTAACTTTACCATAAACAAGTTGAAAAACGTATTCGGGTGTTGCCATTTAGTGGTCAATTGTACGGAATATGTACTGTACTGTGCAATCTACTAATACAAGTTTCAATCAATCAATCAAAAACAAGGTTTTCCAAAATAAGAGAACAACTTCAACTCCAGTTATGGAAAATAATGCCAACATGGCACTGCCATATTTATTATTGAAGTCACAAAGTTCTTTTTTTTTTTTTAACATGCCTCAAAACAGCTTGGAATTTGGGACATGCTCTCCCTGAGATAATCCTGATACCCATTACAACTATGGAAAATACTATACTTTGACTTTCACAAAGTGCATTATTTTTTTTAAACATGCCTCAAAATAACAGCTACAAAAACAATGAAGGCACACAGCTTCAGTCCAGAGTATACTAGAGCTTACTTGCCAACCTTGAGACCTCCGAATTCGGGAGATGGGGGGGCGGGGTTGAGGGGGTGGCGGGGTTTGGTGGTAGCGGGGGTGTATATTGTAGCGTCCCGGAAGAGTTAGTGCTGCAAGGGGTTCTGGGTATTTGTTCTGTTGTGTTTATGTTGTGTTACGGTGCGGATGTTCTCCCGAAATGTGTTTGTCATTCTTGTTTGGTGTGGGTTCACAGTGTGGCGCATATTTGTAACAGTGTTAAAGTTGTTTATACGGCCACCCTCAGTGTGACCTGTATGGGTGTTGATCAAGTATGCCTTGCATTCACTTGTGTGTGTGAAAGCCGTAGATATTATGTGACTGGGCCGGCACTGAAAGGCAGTGACTTTAAGGTTTATTGGCGCTCTGTATTTCTCCCTACGTCCGTGTACACAGCGGCGTTATAAAACGTCATAAATTTTACTTTTTGAAACCAATACAGATAATTGTGAAACCGATACCGATAATTTCCGATATTACATTTTAAAGCATTTATCGGCCGATATTATCGGACATCTCTGGTCAACTGTTTACTTTGGCTAAGCGCCTAAAGTGGCTTTATCAGTTTTCTTGGTATGGAAAACTATCTTTCTAGTGTGTATTTTCTTACAGCCATTAGAAATATATTTTTTACGTACCACACCTTGTTGTTGCTACATGTAGTTGTACGAATAAAGTGTCCATATAAGGAAATGCAATGCAAATGACTCATCTTTTTAGGCCTTATAAGTACACAATGTGTTGATGGGGTACCACAATGGAAGCTGATGCAGACAGACGGATGACTTCTTTGTCATTTTCCACCATATCTCGGAGGACTGGATCTTTGAAGTCAAACCTCTTTCCGAATATGATGGCAGAAATGATATTTGAAGCTGCGTAGGTCATGATGGTTGTGTTGTCAAAGGCTTTGCCTGAGCGGAAAGACAAGAGTGCTTTAGAAAACATAACTAAAAAAAAGTGAATTCAAGTCAATAAAAAGTTACCTTCATGTTTTTCAAACTCTTCAATCAGGTAGTGACACTCCTCAGTGATTTTCTCCTCACTGAGTCTCTTGCCCATCCCAAAATCTCTCAGAGTCGTTAAGGAAAAGCGCCTCATTTCCTTCCAGCCATCACCATTGGAGAATACTATGCCTGTAAGCAAGTGGCAAGTTTGTTTTTTCGGGAGAAAATTCGTTTTTAATGTACTTTAATTTCATTTATCTGTTTCTGCCTAACATCAGGTTTTCTTTCTTGTGGATTTCTCTGTCTCAAGTGTACTTTTCTGGGTGTAGGGCCGAGAGTCACAAAGAGTGATCGGCCTAGCAACATATTCGGGTAGACTGGCACTGATTTACACACTGACTTGTACAATTGAACTGTAATCCATCGTCTTCATGTTGGAATTAACTGATATATGCACGGTTAAAAAAAATAAATGTTTGTTTTACTTTAAAAAAACAAATCATGAAAACAGTTGGTTATCCATGTTTTGTGTTGGATCCAATCAGAACTACAACTACGAATACACAGTGTTTGGATTTTTCACCGTGAAACTAGACTATATTGTAGGGATGTAACGATAAACTGTAATAATGATGACGGTGACAACACATCCGACAGTTAGTACCGTATTTTTCGGAGTATAAGTCGCACCGGAGTATAAGTCGCACCTGCCGAAAATGCATAATAAAGAAGGAACAAAAACATATATAAGTCGCACTGGAGCCCGGCTAAACTATGAAAAAAACTGCGACTTATAGTCCGAAAAATACGGTAGTACCCTTTTAAAAATAAAATGATCTAAAACCGATAACTGCACTTTTATAAACTCACGAGCCACGGCGGACTTACTGGGGCCAGTTCGCTATCTTAAATGTGAACAAGAAAACAACAGACAAAACAACATACCGTATTTTCCGGACTATAAGGTGCACTTAAAATCTTTTTTTCTCTCAAAACTCGACAGTGCGCCTTATAACCCGGTGCGAAATAATTCGACCTCGAGGCAATTTTATTTGGTGTAATGATAAGTGTGACCAGTAGATGGCAGTCAAACATAAGAGATACGTGTAGACTACACTATGACAGTTAGTACCGTATTTTTCGGAGTAAAAGTCGCACCGGAGTATAAGTCGCACCTGCCGAAAATGCATAATAAAGAAGGAACAAAAACATATATAAGTCGCACTGGAGCCCGGCCAAACTATGAAAAAAACTGCGACTTATAGTCCGAAAAATACGGTAGTACCCTTTTAAAAATAAAATGATCTAAAACCTGCACTTTTATAAACTCACGAGCCACGGCGGACTTACTGGGGCCGGCTCGCTATCTTAAATGTGAACAAGAAAACAAGAGACAAAACAACATACCGTATTTTCCGGACTATAAGGTGCACTTAAAATCTTTTTTTCCCCTCAAAACTCGACAGTGCGCCTTATAACCCGGTTCGGAATAATTCGACCTCGAGGCAATTTTATTTGGTGTAATGATAAGTGTGACCAGTAGATGGCAGTCAAACATAAGAGATACGTGGAGACTACACTACGACAGTTAGTACCGTATTTTTCGGAGTATAAGTCGCACCGGAGTATAAGTCGCACCTGCCGAAAATGCATAATAAAGAAGGAACAAAAACATATATAAGTCGCACTGGAGCCCGGCCAAACTATGAAAAAAACTGCGACTTATAGTCCGAAAAATACGGTAGTACCCTTTTAAAAATAAAATGATCTAAAACCGATAACTGCACTTTTATAAACTCACGAGCCACGGCGGACTTACTGGGGCCATCTCGCTATCTTAAATGTGAACAAGAAAACAACAGACAAAACAACATACCATTTTTTCCGCACTATAAGGTGCACTTAAAATATTTTTTTCCCTCAAAACTCGACAGTGCGCCTTATAACCCGGTGCGGAATAATTCGACATCGAGGCAATTTTATTTGGTGTAATGATAAGTGTGACCAGTAGATGGCAGTCAAACATAAGAGATACGTGTAGACTACACTATGACAGTTAGTATTGTATTTTTCGGAGTATAAGTCGCACCGGAGTATAAGTCGCACCTGCCGAAAGTGCATAATAAAGAAGGAACAAAAACATATATAAGTTGCACTGGAGCCTGGCCAAACTATGAAAAAAAACTGCGACTTATAGTCCGAAAAATACGGTAGTACCCTTTTAAAAATAAAATGATCTAAAACCGATAACTGCACTTTTATAAACTCACAAGCCACGGCGGACTTACTGGGGCCATCTCGCTATCTTAAATGTGAACAAGAAAACAAGAGACAAAACAACATACCATTTTTTCCGCACTATAAAGGTGCACTTAAAATATTTTTTTCCCTCAAAACTCGACAGTGCGCCTTATAACCCGGTGCGGAATAATTCGACCTCGAGGCAATTTTATTTGGTGTAATGATAAGTGTGACCAGTAGATGGCAGTCAAACATAAGAGATACATGTAGACTACACTATGATGGCAATATGACTCAAGTAAACAACACCAACATTTTGTATGTTCCATTGAAAATATAGAACATTACACACAAAGTACTTTATTAATCCCCGAGGGGAAATGAAGATTTTCAGCACAAGCCCATTCAAGAGCAGACAAACATTACAGGGAGACACAACAGGATCGCTGGCGGGTCTGCCAACTTCCAAGGCCCCTTACAAAAAAGATGAGAAACAGGTAAACCCTTAGGGGGGTGACTGAAGGCAAAAAAAAAAAAAAAACCAGCCTATGCCATAGCATCATTTGAAAAGTCACCCGCTAGAGAATGAAGAGTGCTTACTCCGCATGTCAACATCTCCGTTCAGTGCCACACCAACAAAATGCCCAATCAACCATTTCCACATCAAGACCGTATGAAAAAAATAGTCAACAACAGAAGGAGACAACGTCCGCAGGAACCTACCACATAGCGAAGGACATACACTATTTGATTTCCTATTATGCAGCTCATTTATATTTGACACTTATTGAAATATCTTGTGTGACATCATGCACAAAAGTGCACTTTGTTTTAAACTATTGCAGTGGCGTTCTGTACAAAAAGTGCACTTTAATTTAGCATTGTTTTGGTATGTCATCTTAGTGACATCATGCACAAAAGTGCACTCATAGCTTGTTTTAAAATGTCTCTGACAATCTTGCACTTTGTTTTGAAATGACATGAATGTTTGTGCCACTGCTTAATAACCTGCCGAAAATGCATAATAAAGAAGGAACAAAAACATATATAAGTCGCACTGGAGCCCGGCCAAACTATGAAAAAAACTGCGACTTATAGTCTGAAAAATACGGTAGTAACCTTTTAAAAATAAAATGATCTAAAACCGATAACTGCACTTTTATAAACTCACGAGCCACGGCGGACTTACTGGGGCCAGTTCACTATCTTAAATGTGAACAAGAAAACAAGAGACAAAACAACATACCGTATTTTCCGGACTAAAGGTGCACTTAAAATCTTTTTTTCCCTCAAAACTCGACAGTGCGCCTTATAACCCGGTGCGGAATAATTCGACCTCGAGGCAATTTTATTTGGTGTAATGATAAGTGTGACCAGTAGATGGCAGTCAAACATAAGAGATACGTGTAGACTACACTATGACGGCAATATGACTCAAGTAAAGAACACCAACATTTTGTATGTTCCATTGAAAATATAGAACATTACACACAAGTACTTCATTAATCCCCGAGATTCACAGGCGGATCTGCCAACTTTCAAGGCCCCTTACAAAAAAGGTGATAAAAAGTTAAACCCTTAGGGGGGTGGGGGGTTGTGAAGGCCAAAAAAAAAAAAAAAAAATATTCAGTCTATGCCATAGCATCATTTGAAAAGTCACCCACTAGAGAATGAAGAGTGCTTACTCCGCATGTCAACATCTCCGTTCGGTGCCACACCAACAAAATGCCGAGGCAACCATTTCCACTTCAGCACCGTATGAAAAAAATAGTGAACAACAGAAGGAGACAACATCCGCAGGAACCTACCACATAGCGAAGGACATACACTATTTGATTTCCCATTATGCAGCTCATTTATATTTGACACTTATTGAAATATCTTGTGTGACATCATGCACAAAAGTGCACTTTATTTGTTTTAAACTATTGCAGTGGCGTTCTGTACAAAAAGTGCACTTTAATTTAGTGTTGTTTTGATATGTCATCTTAGTGACATCATGCACAAAAGTGCACTTATAGCTTGTTTTAAAATGTCTCTGACAATCTTGCACTTTGTTTTGAAATGACATGAATGTTTGTGCCACTGCTTAATAACTGTTTAATAAATACAGTTTTGGTCAATTGACTTAGATGTGATTTCCCTCTCTGCATGAAAGTTTACAATGAGCATATATTAATGCAGTATGAACAAGAATGTTTTAATGTAGACACATAGAATCATCATACTGCTGTGATTATATGCATCAAGTGTTCATTCAAGGCTAAGGCAAAATATCGAGATATAGATCGTGTATCGTGACATGGCCTAAAAATATCTAGATATTAAAAAAAAGGCCATATCGCCCAGCCCTAGTTATAGATAAGCAAAAAAATCATTCATGATTATTCTAATAATGATTTTATTTGTATTTATGTTAACTGTGCTCTAAAATAAGCTTGTATTTACTAATATTGCTGTTATACCGTCAACTGAAACGCTTTTGAGGGCTTTAGTACACACAAAAACATATCATGTCTCACAAGAAATGTGTACACTTTTTCATCATGACAGGACACACGGAAATCATCAAAGACCTCATACAGTAAGACGCTCAGGTTGCCGGACATTTTGGTTTTCAGGTCCCATTTTTGAGGGATTTGGTCCCGTTGAATGTTTCATAGTCGTTTGTTCTCATTTGGGACCTGTTTAGTTTGTCTGTAGCAGTGTTTTGCAACCTTTTCTGAGCCGAGGCACATTTTTTTCATTGAAAAAATCCAGAGGTTGGCAGATCGGGGTGGTGGTTCCTCTCTTTAAGAAGGGGAACCGGAGGGTCTGTTCCAACTATCGTGGGATCACACTTCTCAGCCTTCCCGGTAAGGTCTATTCAGGTGTACTGGAGAGGAGGCTACGCCAGATAGTCGAACCTCGGATTCAGGAGGAACAGTGTGGTTTTCGTCCTGGTCGTGGAACTGTGGACCAGCTCTATACTCTCGGCAGGGTCCTTGAGGGTGCATGGGAGTTTGCTCAACCAGTCTACATGTGCTTTGTGGACTTGGAGAAGGCATTCGACCGTGTCCCTCGGGAAGTCCTGTGGGGAGTGCTCAGAGAGTATGGGGTAACGTACTGTCTTATTGTGGCGGTTCGCTCCCTGTATAATCAGTGTCAGAGCTTGGTCCGCATTGCCGGCAGAAAGTCGGACACGTTTCCAGTGAGGGTTGGACTCCGCCAGGGCTGCCCTTTGTCACCGATTCTGTTCATAACCTTTATGGACAGAATTTCTAGGCGCAGTCAAGGCGTTGAGGGTATCTGGTTTGGTGGCTGCAGGATTAGGTCTCTGCTTTTTGCAGATGATGTGGTCCTGATGGCTTCATCTGGCCAGGATCTTCAGCTCTCACTGGATCGGTTCGCAGCCGAGTGTGAAGCGACTGGGATGGGAATCAGCACCTCCAAGTCCGAGTCCATGGTTCTCGCCCGGAAAAGGGTGGAGTGCCATCTCCGGGTTGGGGAGGAGATCTTGCCCCAAGTACCTCGGAGTCTTGTTCACGAGTGAGGGAAGAGTGGATCGTGAGATCGACAGGCGGATCGGTGCGGCGTCTTTAGTAATGCGGACGCTGTATCGATCCGTTGTGGTGAAGAAGGAGCTGAGCCGGAAGGCAAAGCTCTCGATTTACTGGTCGATCTACGTTCCCATCCTCACCTATGGTCATGAGCTTTGGGTTATGACCGAAAGGACAAGATCACGGGTACAAGCGGCCGAAATGAGTTTCCTCCGCCGGGTGGCGGGGCTCTCCCTTAGAGATAGGGTGAGAAGCTCTGCCATCCGGGGGGAGCTCAAAGTAAAGCCGCTGCTCCTCCACATCGAGATGAGCCAGATGAGGTGGTTCGGGCATCTGGTCAGGATGCCACCCGAGCGCCTCCCTCAGGAGGTGTTTCGGGCACGTCCGACCGGTAGGAGGCCACGGGGAAGACCCAGGACACGTTGGGAAGACTATGTCTCCCGGCTGGCCTGGGAACGCCTCGGGATCCCCCGGGAGGAGCTGGACGAAGTGGCTGGGGAGAGGGAAGTCTGGGCTTCCCTGCTTAAGCTGCTGCCCCCGCGACCCGACCTCGGATAAGCGGAAGAAGATGGATGGATGGATGGATGGATGGAAATCCCGAGGCACACCACCAGCAGAAAACATTAAAAAAATGAAACCCAGCAGCCGATATTGACAATAAAAAGTCGTTCTCGCAATTGTTGGATATGAATTTCAACCATAACCAAGCATGCATCTCTACAGCTCTTGTTTGAAAGTAGGTGTACTGTCACGACCTTTCACATCACGCTGTGACTTTTTTGGAGTTTTTTTTGGCTTTTCCTGTGTGTAGTGTTTTAGTTCTTGTCTTGCGCTCCTATTTTGTTGTTGATTATCATGTCATTTACGGATGTACTTTGTGGACGCCGTCTGCTCCACACGCTGTAAGTCTTTGCGGTCGTCCAGTATTCTGTTTTTGTTTACTTTGCAGCCAGTTCAGTTTTAGTTTTGCATAGCCCACACTAAGCTTCAATGCCTTTTCTTAGCGGCACTCGCCTTTTGTTTATTTTTGGTTTAAGCATTAGACACCTTTTTACCTGCAAACCATTGTCGTCATTCCCGACATCTACAAAGATATTAGCTACCTGCTGCCACCTACTGGTAAGGAAGAGTATTACACGGTAACTCTGCCGAGCTCTAGACAGTACAGATACTCAACAACGGCACATTTACGGATTATAATTACTGGTTTGCAAAAAATATTTCTAACCCAATTAGGTGAAATTACATAATCTCCCACGGCACACCAAACAATATCTCACGGTACACTAGTGTGCTGCGGTACAGTGGTTGAAAAACACTGGTCTATAGAATGTGTCGCGGGCCAATAAAAATTGAGGTGCGGTCCGCAAATGGCCCCCGGGCCGCACTTTGGACACCACTGGGTTATAGGGTAAGGGTTAGGGCCATGTAGAATAAGGCATTCATAAGTACTTAATAATGACTAATTAAGAGCCAATATGTTACTAATTTGCATGTTCTCAATTATTGATGACTGAATTGATGATAACAACCAAACCTAACCCCCCCTCCACATCCCACACCCCGGATTGTAAATAATGTAAATAATTCAATGTATATACCCTGATGATTATCTTGTGTGATTTCTGTATTATGATGATAGTATATATCTGATGGTATATATTTGTATCATGAATCAATTTAAGTGGACCCCGACTTAAAGGCCTACTGAAACCCACTACGACCGACCACGCAGTCTGATAGTTTATGTATCAATGATGAAATCTTAACATTGCAACACATGCCAATACGGCCGGGTTAGCTTACTAAAGTGCAATTTTAAATTTTACGCGAAATATCCTGCTGAAAACGTCTCGGTATGATGACGTCAGCGCGTGACGTCACGGATTGTAGAGGACATTTTGGGACAGCATGGTGGCCAGCTATTAAGTCATCTGTTTTCATCGCAAAATTCCACAGTATTCTGGACATCTGTGTTGGTGAATCTTTTGCAATTTGTTCAATGAACAATGGAGACAGCAAAGAAGAAAGCTGTAGGTGGGAAGCGGTGTATTGCGGCCGGCAGCAGCAACAACACAAACACACCCGGTGTTTCATTGTTTACATTCCCGAAAGATGACAGTCAAGCTTTACCATTGGCCTGTGGAGAACTGGGACAACAGAGACTCTTACCAGGAAGACTTTGAGTTGGATGCGCAGACGCGGTACCGTGAGTACGCATGCAGCTGCGGCTTCCAAACATTTGATCGCTTGCTCGTACGTGCGTGCCGCTATGTGCATGTCACGTACGTAACTTTGGGGAAATATATGTGCTGTATGAACTTTGGGGAGGTGAACGGTACTTTGGGCTGTGGAATTGAGTGTGTTGTGCAGGTGTTTGAGTTGTATTGGCGGGTTTTATGGACGGGAGGGGGGAGGTGTTTGTTATGCGGGATTAATTTGTGGCATATTAAATATAAGCCTGGTTGTGTTGTGGCTAGTCTTGTGTTTATTTACTGTTTTAGTCATTCCCAGCTGAATATCAGGTCCCACCCGCCTCTCACAGCATTTTCCCTGAATCGCTCCCACTGCCCTCTAGTCCTTCACTCTCACTTTCCTCATCCACGAATCTTTCATCCTCGCTCAAATTAATGGGGAAATCGTCGCTTTCTCGGTCCGAATCGCTCTCGCTGCTGGTGGCCATGATTGTAAACAATGTGCGGATGTGAGGAGCTCCACAACCTGTGACGTCACGCTACTCGTCTGCTACTTCCGGTACAGGCAAGGCTTTTTTATCAGCAACCAAAAGTTGCGAACTTTATCGTTGATGTTCTCTACTAAATCCTTTGAGCAAAAATATGGCAATATCGCGAAATGATCAAGTATGACACATAGAATGGACCTGCTATCCCCGTTTAAATAAGAAAATCGCATTTCAGTAGGCCTTTAAACAAGTTGAAAAACGTGTTCGGGTGTTACCATTTAGTGGTCAATTGTACGGAATATGTACTTCACTGTGCAACCTACTAACAAAAGTCTCAATCAATCAATCAATCAATCAATCAATAAGGAACTAATTAATGGTGAATATGTTCCGCATACTAAAGTGTTACCCAAATCTTTTTACAAAACATTGAATATTAATTTTATCGGACTGTTTTAAACAATTTCCACTAGCAACATGCAGACCCAGCAATTCTAATAGCGCCACATTTTATTTTGATTAGTTATGGATCTGTTCTTAGTAGCTTTGAGTTGGTGACCTTCAAGACCCCTAGATACGATAAACATATTTACCATGTCCTTTGGAGAAATCGTGGAATAAAGGGCTGATTTCTCTCTCCCCAAACTCCTCAGCATGGTTGATGAGAGCCTGTCTGACAGCATTGCTTCCAGCCAGGACCACCACCTTTTTCAGTC
Source organism: Nerophis lumbriciformis (assembly GCF_033978685.3). Lineage (NCBI taxonomy): Eukaryota > Metazoa > Chordata > Actinopteri > Syngnathiformes > Syngnathidae > Nerophis > Nerophis lumbriciformis. The sequence continues at coordinate 13,929,409 of NC_084569.2, forward strand.
CCAAGTAGACGGTAAATACCGGTCCGTACCTTTTAGACAGCTAAACAAATCAGGGTTAGGTCTATGCAACACGTGCATTTAAACATCAGTATGAAAAATAAGATTGACTCACTTTAAAAAGAGACTTATCAACCCTCTCGAGATCCAACTGATGCAGGTTACCAATCAAAGGAAGACGTCTGGGCCCAGGAGGACGCTTCTGTTTATCTTGGAAAGTCCAACTGGAGTACAAAAGATAGACGGCCAGCAAGCCTGCAAGAAGCCCCAACCAGGAGGCCAAAGCAGGAGCCTGCAGGAGCTTTTCAAACATGCTGTGTCAGGGCACAAACACACTTGCTGCACACGCTCAGTGGCTCTCTATAAAAGCTGAGGAAGATCTGTTCCTCCAATCACACTCCAGTGGGCGTGTTGACACAGTCTCAACCACATCAATGTCCACAGAGGCATGTCAGGTGATCAACACAATGTAGTCACTCTGTACTACTTGACCAAAGTGCAGTGTATGGATTCTCTACATGTTTCCCCTACTTCTGAATTAATGTATATATAACAATTAAACATGTTTTTAGAATTTCCCCCCCAAAAAATGTCACTACTAAATCTTATCTTACTTGTTAACTTACAAACCCGTTTCCATATGAGTTGGGAAATTGTGTTAGATGTAAATATAAACGGAATACAATGATTTGCAAATCATTTTCAACCCATATTCAATTGAAAGCACTACAAAGACAAGATATTTGATGTTCAAACTCATAAACTTTATTTTTTTTTTGCAAATAATAATTAACTTAGAATTTCATGGCTGCAACACGTGCCAAAGTAGTTGGGAAAGGGCATGTTCACCACTGTGTTACATCACCTTTTCTTTTAACAACACTCAGTAAACATTTGGGAACTGAGGAGACACATTTTTTAAGCTTCTCAGGTGGAATTCTTTCCCATTCTTGCTTGATGTACAGCTTAAGTTGTTCAACAGTCCGGGGGTCTCCGTTGTGGTATTTTAGGCTTCAAAATGCACCACACATTTTCAATGGGAGACAGGTCTGGACTACAGGCAAGCCAGTCTAGTACCCGCACTCTTTTACTATGAAGTCACGTTGATGTAACACGTGGCTTGGCATTGTCTTGCTGAAATAAGCAGGGGCGTCCATGGTAACGTTGCTTGGATGGCAACATATGTTGCTCCAAAACCTGTATGTACCTTTCAGCATTAATGGTGCCTTCACAGATGTGTAAGTTACCCATGTCTTGGGCACTAATACACCCCCATACCATCACACATGCTGGCTTTTCAACTTTGCGCCTATAACAATCCGGATGGTTCTTTTCCTCTTTGGTCCGGAGGACGCGACGTCCACAGTTTCCAAAAACAATTTGAAATGTGGACTCGTCAGACCACAGAACACTTTTCCACTTTGTATCAGTCCATCTTAGATGAGCTCAGGCCCAGCGAAGCCGACGGCGTTTCTGGGTGTTGTTGGTAAACGTTTTTCGCCTTGCATAGTAGAGATTTAACTTGCACTTACAGATGTAGCGACTAACTGTAGTTACTGACAGTGGGTTTCTGAAGTGTTCCTGAGCCCATGTGGTGATATCCTTTACACACTGATGTCGCTTGTTGATGCAGTACAGCCTGAGGGATGGAAGATCACGGGCTTAGCTGCTTACGTGCAGTGATTTCTCCAGATTCTCTGAACCCTTTGATGATATTACGGACCGTAGGTGGTGAAGTCCCTAAATTCCTTGCAATAGCTGGTTGAGAAAGGTTTTTCTTAAACTGTTCAACAATTTGCTCACACATTTGTTGACAAAGTGGTGACCCTCGCCCCATCCTTGTTTGTGAATGACTGAGCATTTCATGGAATCTACTTTTATACCCAATCATGGCACCCACCTGTTCCCAATTTGCCTGCTCACCTGTGGGATGTTCCAAATAAGTGTTTGATGAGCATTCCTCAACTTTATCAGTATGTATTGCCACCTTTCCCAACTTCTTTGTCACGTGTTTATCAGTTTGAACATCAAATATGTTGTCTTTGTAGCATATTCAACTGAATATGGGTTGAAAATGATTTGCAAATCATTGTATTCCGTTTATATTTACATCTAACATAATTTCCCAACTCATATGGAAACGGGGTGTGTAGTTCGTATAAGGCAGAGTTTCTTAAAGTGCAGCTGTCTGGCCATTTGGGATCTGCTACTTTAGTTTTAATGGCCCACATTCATCCATCCGGGGGGGGGGGGGGGGCGCTGGAGCCTACCTCAATTAAACAAAAATATTCATCCATTCATTTTTTACCGCTTGTCCCTCTCGGGGTCACGGGGTTGCTGGAGCCTACCCCAGATGCATTCAGGCGGAAGGCGGCGTACACCAAGTCACCACCTCATCGCAGGGACAACATTCACACTCACATTCACACACCAGGGCCAATTTTAGTGTTGCCAATCAACATATTTGTTTTGTATCCTCCCGTGAGGTGTACCGTATTTTTCGGACTATAAGTCGCAGTTTTTTTCATAGTTTGGCTCCAGTGAGATGTTTTTTCCTTCTTCATTACGCATTTTCGGCAGGTGCGATATATCCGAAAAATACGGTATATTACTTTTTTTGTTCGGTTTGTACTTCATGAAGTTTTGCACTTGTTTTTTTTTTTGTGTGTCTTTTGTTGGTTTTCTTTATATTTGGACGTGTTTGTTTGGTTTGTATGCTTGGGAATCTGGGCTATCCATTAAGTAAGACTACTTACTATGTTGAAGTGGGCAGGAAATATAAGATTTTCTTCATCCTGTTCCTTCTCAAGCATAGGTGTGTAAATATGTGTTTAGTTGTTAAAGTTTAATTGTCCATTTATCAAAAAATGCTCATCAATAAAGGAGATAAATAATTTAAAAAAAATTAATGAATGAACCTTAAACAAAAATATATAACAAGCAAAAATGTACACTAAAGGCATATTTAATGAAAAAAGCAGAGCTTTAATATTAATACCTAATGACAACAAACTAAAACACAAAGTCTTGTTATTATAAGTAAAATATAATTTTTCCAATCCAAATTTAAAAATATCAAAATACTCCTCCTAAACACTGCATGTTAGAGGTCAGGGGTTTCCAAACTTTTACCACCAATGGCTCCATACTAAAAAAAAAAAATCAAAAAAATGCAGAGACGATTTTGATATTCAGCTTTAATATTGATTTTTCTTAATACAGTATATGTCTTGATCCTACTTACACAATGTGTTACAGTACACACCCGCAGTGCACACACACACACACACACACACACACACACACACACACACATATATACATATATATATATATATATATATCAGTGACTTGCGGGGCCTCACCTGCCATCATGGAAAGAAAACAAATGTAAAAAATTTTTTTTTTAATTAAATTGTTATATGTATCCAGTGATTATACTATAAAGTTATTTTCCATTTGACTTCACCCGTTTTAGATTATTTTTATTTAAAATCGCTGAATTTTCACATTTGCCGTTCAAATACTGAGAAGAGACGGTGCGGTGAACAGCAGCCAGTTGAGGCACGTCACTCAATTGTGCTTCACCATGGATTGCGGACTCGGCTAACTGCTGGTCTGCTGTGCAGTGAGACCGTATTGCTATATGAACTATATTATACATTTCCAGAGTTTAGTTAGCTGAGGTATATAATGTACAGGGTATTTTGTCAACAACTGTATGTGTGTAAAGTATTTCTTGTGCTGAGCGATCATAAAACGGCTGCAAAAGACGCACTGGCTGAGGCTCGCCTCCTGCACCCCCGCCGTAGAATGCACGGCAACCCCTGACGGGAGTGTTATATCAACTAAAGCCCACACTTAAACTTTCCACGTGCAAGATTGAATCTATTTAAAAAAGTTATTTCATAAGAAGCCAAAAAGTGCAAAAACAATAATGTTCGTGTTGGAGGAGTTGTGAATGACTGCAGGGCCACAACATTAGGTACACCTGCAGACTGCAGGTGTACCTAATTCACAACTCCTCCAACACGAACATTATTGTTTTTGCACTTTTTGGCTTCTTATTAAATAACTTTTGTAACCTATTTTCATGGGCTTTCCTCTTTGTGATGTTAAGTTCCTGTTATGCGCTGTTATACAGTATATGCCTTGAGCTCTTATTTTGAAGGCGCTAAGAGCGGAAGTGACGACACGTTGCGGAGGTTTTTGAAAGAAGGTAAATAAAGTGGTCCTCGTGTAAACTGGAGCCGCCGTGTTTGTTATTTTGTAGTTTCATACAGTATAGGCGACATTTATAAACCCTCGGTTACACTTTTTTAAATAGATTCAATCTTGCACGTGGAAAGTTTAAGTGAGGGCTTTAGTTGTGGACTTCATTTATAAGTAAAGGTAAGACCATAATAACGTTTTTTTTATTAAATGTGCTTTTTTGTGTGCTACAGTTTGTATGTGTAAAGTTAAAGTTAAGTTAAAGTACCAATGATTGTCACACACACACTAGTTGTGGTGAAATTTGTCCTCTGAATTTGACCCATCCCCTTGATCACCCCCTGGGAGGTGAGGGGAGCAGTGGGCAGCAGCGGTGCCGTGCCCGGGAATCATTTTTGGTGATTTAACCCCCAATTCCAACCCTTGATGCTGAGTGCCAAGCAGGGAAGAATGCTGGTATGAGCTTTTAAACATAACCCGTTAACTGCTGCCAATCAAATGGTGAATAAGATACTCTTTAGGGTTCATATGTTTGTAAATCTGACTGTGATGAAGTCAGTGCCTCACCAGCCATCAACCTCACCGCACGTCACTGATGTATATATATATATATATATATATATATATATATATATATATATATATATATATATATATATATATATATATATATATATATATATAAACTCGGGACGAAATAGCTGCTTGAAGATGATCTGTAGGCTTTTTGGGATGAAATAGCCTCTGTGTTTTTTTTCCTGACCTAACGAATATATAAACCCTATTTTCCGCACTATAAGGCGCACCTGAAAACCTCAAATTTTCTCAAAAGCTGACAGTGTGCCTTATAATCCGGTGCGCTTTATATATGGACCAATATTGAACAGGTCTCGCAACTACAGCCTCTACTGTAGCGTCTATTCTATGCGCCTTATAATGTGGTGCGCCTTATAATGCGGTGCGCCTTATATATGAACAAAGTTTTAAAATAGGCCATTCATTGAAGGCGCGCCTTATAATACGGTGCGCCTTATAGTGCGGAAAATAAGGTATATATATATATATATATATATATATACATATATATATATATATATATATGTCTATATCCATCCATCCATTTCTACCGCTTATTCCCTTCGGGATCGCGGGGGGCGCTGGAGCCTATCTCAGCTTCAATCGGGCGGAAGGCGTCGTACACCCTGGACAAGTCGCCACCTCATCGCAGGGATATATGTATATATATATATATATATATATATATATATATATATATATATATATATATATATATGTATATATATATATATATATATATATATATATATATATATATATATATATATATATATATATATATATATATAAATATAAACTCGGGACGAAATAGCGGCTTGAAGATGATCTGTAGGCTTGTAGGGATGAAATAGCCTCTGTGTTTTTTTTCCTGACCTAACGAATATATATACCGTATTTTCCGCACTATAAGGCGCACCTGAAAACCTCCAATTTTCTCAAAAGCTGACAGTGCGCCTTATAATCCGGTGCGCCTTATATATGGACCAATATTGAGCCACAACAGGTCTCGCAACTACAGCCTCTACTGTAGCGTCTATTCTACGCGCCTTATAATGTGGTACGCCTTATAATGCGGTGCGCCTTATATATGAACAAAGTTTTAAAATAGGCCATTCATTGAAGGTGCGCCTTATAACACGGTGCGTCTTATAGTGTGGAAAATAAAGTGTATATAAATAAATATATATATATATATATATATATATATATATATATATATACATATATATATATATATATATATATATTGTTTTCTTTTTTTTCTTTCAAGCTGCTGCATCATTGTTTCACAGTGTCATGGGTGAAATACCGAATTGGTGGGCCACAGGAACCTGTCAGCAGTGTTATGAATACACGATTGTTGAAACAAAGCAGGATTGTTCGTCCTGTTTTACATGTTATTCCTGTGGAATTGCGACAGGGAAACATGTAAGCAGGAATAACGTGTAAAACAGGAATAACAATCCTAGGACCACTGCAGAGAATTAACAAAGGGCATATAAAGGTGGGTGTCAAAAAATATAAAAGAAGGGCCACAGAAGCTGTGTTCTGGCTTTGATTAAACAAAGACGTTAGTAGCCAGCAGTAGTTGTAGTCATTAACGACCATCATATAATAGGCGCACCGGATTATAGGGCGCATTAAAAGGAGTAATATTATTATTCCTTTTTTTCTAAAGGTAAAACACTTCCTTGTGGTCTACATAACATGTAATGGTGGTTCTTTGGTCAAAATGTTGCATAGATGATGTTTTACAGATCATATTCAAGCCGCTTTCTGACAGTCGCTTCCGGATGCACCGTTTTGTGGGCGGTCTTATTTACGTGGCTCAACTTCGGCAGCGTCTTCTCTTGTTGTAGCGGTGTAGCGTGCAAGGACGGGGGTGGAAAAAGTGCCAAAAGACGGAGCTAACTGTTTTAATGACATTCAGACTTTTACTTAAATCAATAACGGAGCAGCATCTCTTCATCCGGAAACAACAACAGAAATGTGTCCCGTGAAAAACCGTCCGACCGGAACTCTAATAACTAAAGTTCCTTGGGTGAATAATGTAAACTCACTGCACCGGTATGTTTTAGCGCTTTCATGGCGAGTTTACTGACAGATATAAGTAAGAACTTTACACTACTTTATATTAGAAATGTTATGAATGTCACATAACAAGAAGATAGAGAAAAATAAGAAGCCCAACGACTACGTCGTCGGTACGGACAACAAAGGCCGACTTGCGCAATTTTTCAGGATTTATGCAGATCCCAAATACAGATCAGCAGGTACCAGAAGGTAAGAAAAGTTGCTTTTGCATAATATTGCGAAACAAAACGCCAGATAATGTGTTTTACCTTATATATACACCATAATTATACTCGTATGTTTAATGCGCCGACAATCCATCAAGCGGAACGGCTTGATAGCTTACCAAAGTCGTACTAAAACGTGTTAATAGATTTTTGAGCGCCTCGTCCATCCATCCATCCATTTTCTACCGCTTATTCCCTTCGGGGTCGCGGGGGGCGCTGGAGCCTATCTCAGCTACAATCGGGTGCAAGGCGGGGTACACCCTGGCCTCGTAATGTTCTATATTTTCAATGGAACATATAAAATGTTGGTGTTTACTTGAGTCATATTGCCATCATACCTCTTACCACGTATCTTTTATGTCTGACTGCCATCTATTGGTCACACTTATCATTACATCATGTACCAAATAAAATTGTTTCAAGGTCGGTGAGCAAAACCAGAATTATTTGGGCCATAAGGCGCACTGTCAAGTTTTGAGAGAAAAAAAAAGATTTTAAGTGCGCCTTATAGTCCGGAAAATCCGGACATAGAGTCCAGTGGCATAGAGTCCAAGACGACTGGGGACCCTTTTCTGCTGCAGCCTTCTTCCGCCATCGCAGCCGTTGTGGTAATTCTTAAATCTACCGTCTTCCGCCTGCTCCGCCGTTGAGGTCTTCACCTTATCCCTGGCTAGGGCACTTTAACGTCATGCCCAGGACACGACACATGTTTATGTGTATGGCTGTGAGGTTTTTTTTCCTTTGCCTCAGTCAGGACCAGGGGCCCAGGCTTAGACTGAATTTTTTTTTCTCATGTATTTGGACGGTCTACGAGGAGAAACTCTAACACCCATAATGTTTAAAGACACAGTTCTGGACTCCACACTAGATGGTTCTATTAGGCGCCAAAATTACAAGCTGTAATACTCTTGTCAGCCTGTAGGAGTCATAAATCATTAAAGACTACAACCAAAATGTTGGCTAGCTTGAAAAAAAAAAACTACATAATTAAAATGGCGGCCGGATATGATGTATACTTCCTGTTTACGGTTTAGGACATACCCACTTCCGGGGTCGTGAACCAATTCCACCCGCGAGACCCCTTAACGAGTGGGTCCATGGAGGCCACGCCCACTTCTTGAGGGGTTATTAAAACATACTTGCCAACCTTGAGACCTCCGATTTCGGGAGGTGGGGGAAGGGACGTGGTCGGGGGAGGAGTATATTTACAGCTAGAATTCACCAAGTCAAGTATTTCATATATATATATATATATATATATATATATATATATATATAAGAAATATTTGACTTTCAGTGAATTCTAGCTATATTTATATTTATATTTATTTATATATATATATATATATATATATATATATATATATATATATATATATATATATATATATATAATATAATATATATATATATCAATAAAAGAAATACTTGAATTTCAGTGTTCATTTATTTACACATATACACACACATAACACTCATCTACTCATTGTTGAGTTAAGGGTTGAATTGTCCATCCTTGTTCTATTCTCTGTCACTATTTTTCTAACCATGCTGAACACCCTTTCGCAGGCATCCAGAAAGGTTTCGAGTACCACCAAAAAAACTGAATCTCTGAAGACAGTATAAAAATCTGTGTTAAAGGTGTACAAATACTGTTTGTATAATAAGCATGTTATTGTTTACAAATGAGGGTTAAGAGTTCAGTACTAAAAAAAAAAAGAATGTGGCTTAAGTACAGTTTTTTAATTGAGCTGCTGCATTTTTTTGGTTGGGTTGTTTATTTATTTTGAGTAACTTCTACATTTCTAAAAGGGGAGGAATGTAATAGAGTGATCTATGTTTGTCTGTTGCCATCTCCTGGTGAATGTTGGCTATAGCGTACTGGGGTTACTTTTTGGTTGGCCAACGATTTACGTGGTGTTGCGCACCTGACGTCAAGTGTGTGAGTCTGTTCTGAAGTCTACAGTAAAGAGACATACTTCATCACCTCGCCTGGTTATTGCCTCCAACTCAATATATTACAACAACATTGCTGTTTACGGCAGACGAACTGCTTTACGGTAGAATAAAACATGACTGCTGTTGTTGTGTGTTGTTACCGCGCTGGGAGGACGTTAATGAAACTGCCTAACAATAAACCCATATAAGAAACCAAGAACTCGCCCTCGATCATTCTACAGTTATAACGTGATTGGGCAGGCACACTGTTTATATTGTGGGAAAGCGGACGTGAATACAGGCTGTTGACACGTCACTCAGGTCTGCATGGAGCTGGAGGGGGCGTGGCTTCAAGCTCCGCCTGAATTTCGGGAGATTTTCGGGAGAAAATTTGTCCCGGGAGGTTTTCGGGAGAGGCGCTGAATTTCGGGAGTCTCCCGGAAAATCCGTGAGGGTTGGCAAGTATGTATTAAAACCCCCCTGACTTCTGGTCATAAAACAAATGGGTCATTATCTCTCTCATGTTGTTGTTTTGTTTTGTTTTATTGTAATTTTTTACAAAAGGTTAAACGCCAAAAATTATTCATAGACTCAATTCAATATACAAAATATAAACGCATACCGTTTTGACTTGGAACTTTTAAAGTGAGTATTGGGTTTTGTCTTTCGTGTGACTTTAAAGGGAACATTGCATTAAAAAGGAGAGGTTGTGACATTATCAGGACAACTAAAATTTGAATTAGCTTATTGGTTTATGATGTGAATCACAAATAAGAAAATAAAATGCATCGTTTAAGGCTGATTTACTACAATTACAAATGAATCTCTAACTACAGAAAAGTAACGGTATATTGATTATATGAAAGTCATTCATATGTCACATTTTGGTCATTATTTGCAGTCTTTTGGTATTTTAGACAAGGTAAACTCCATTTTAAAGGCCTACTGAAACCCACTACTACTGACCACGCAGTCTGATAGTTTATATATCAATGATGAAATCTAGCATTGCAACACATGCCAATACGGCCTGGTTTGCTTACTAAAGTGCAATTTTAAATATCGTGCGAAATATCCTGCTGAAAAACGTCTCGGTATGATGACGCCGGCACGTAACGTCACGGATTGTAGAGGACATTTTGGGACAGCTTGGTGACCAGCTATTAAGTCGTCTGTTTTCATCGCAAAATTCCACAGTATTCTGGACATCTGTGTTGGTGAATATTTTGCAATTTGTTCAATGAACAATGTAGACAGCAAAGAAGAAAGCTGTAGGTGGGAAGCGGTGTTTTGCGGGCGACTGCAGCAACACAAACACAGCCGGTGTTTCATTGTTTACATTCCCGAAAGATGACATTTAAGCTTTACCATTGGCCTGTGGAGAACTGGGACAACAGAGATTCTTACCAGGAAGACTTTGAGTTGGATGCGCAGACGCGGTACCGTGAGTACGCATGCAGCTGCGGCTTCCAAACATTTGATCGCTTGCCCGTACGTGCATGTCACGTACGTAACTTTAGGGAC